>NC_136261.1:250883305-251028305 GCF_964187855.1 Myxine glutinosa
TCTGTTTGATAACTCGTGAACCAATAAATGCACCTGATTTCTCCTTAAATCTGTTTATTAAAAGGAACCGCCTTCAGAAGACATTTTTCCCCACAGAGCAGAGGTTGGCCTTTTTTGGGCACCTTGGTCCCCTTTTTGAAGCAATGTTTTACGGCCGGTGCCTTTCCTGCCTCCAAACCTGTTAGTCGCCTCTTGCGACACACATGGAATTACCAGTGAACTGATACTCAATTTGCCGATCTGAGAAAGATGACAGGCTGAGTCAACCCCCCTGGTGTTAATTCAGCGATCGACCGGGATTCGAACCCAGGATAAACCAGGATAAACCAGGATAAACCAGGATAAACCAGGATAAACTAGGATCCCAAGCTGGCACCCTAACCTCTAAGCCAACACCAGACTTCTGTTTATTAAAAGGCTTACCTGTTATTGAAAATGGCTGATATCTGAGCTCTATTATAAATACAGCTCTTCCCACCTGGCCAATCAGCAGAGTTGGATTAACCTGTAGGTGAATAAATAAGATTAACACAATAACACACCCTCATATTTTTTCGGCCCTCAAATTTTTTGAATCTTTTTTTTTTTGTTGTGTATTTATTATTGATCGACTAGTCTAGTATGTCTAAGAAAGGAGGCTGGGAACAATTAAAGGAAGCCAAACTAAGGTGGAAAAGACAAAATGTTGTGCTGAAAGGTACAAGGTATGTCTCTGAGGACATTTTTTTGTTCCTAATAAATCCAGTGATTAAGTTCAGGCGACGACCGGCGTGAGTGAACCTGCTGCACCTTGTGAAAAGGATCAGCTGCAACTGTTGATCAGAATTTTGGAATTTTAGAAATGTATGTTTGAATGAATAAGTTTGATGAATTCATGATCAGTGCATTCCTATGGAACCGTGTATTCACATTTGCTCTTGTTGTGAACAGATGCTCCATTTTGTGGCACCATCATTCCTTCGTGCTACGTTTCCCTCACGTTTCATAAAATGTGTTCAACATGTAGGAAGGAGAATGCCATTAAGGCATAATCAATCAAAGAGAAGCTTGCTGCTGTCACGTGTGTGACAACTATGGAATATATTGCAAACATGGCTCTATAGTATTGGTACGATCTATGCTTGCACGTGCCAATGACATAAGATAGAAGGGAACAAAATGACAAACAAACACACATCTGCAATTTCACAGACTTTGTGAAGTTTTTGTGAAGATGAAGGGACAGTAAAACGCATGTTCATCTTGATATATATGACCATGTGTAGAATAATCACTCCTTTATTTCCTGCACTTGGTGGAGGAGAGCATTCCCATCTCTGGATTTATGCTCCAGAATAAATCATTGCAAGTTTATCGCAACTTCCAATGCTTCCTATTATATTATTTTTCTTTTCTCTTTTTCTTTTTTTCTCTTCATCTTCTTTTTCTGCTGCCATGGCTACTGAAAAACAAAGGTATGTTGCAACACGATGATAGCGGATCATGAACTTTGGTTGCACTGTACACTGTTGTACTTGTGATGACGGAGGACAAGTTGAAAGAAAGGGACCTCGATGGCCTCAAACTGCAACCTGAAGAGCCTGAGGACAAATAATTGATTGAATCTGAATCTTTCACAGGCTAACTTAAAAGTCATTCTTCAGTCAACCACAAGACAAAGCAATTGACCTCAATCTCTGATTTGAGGAGAAGGACACCTCCTTGATAGGGCTGAGTTCATTGAAAAAAAAGGAAAAAAAGGAGCCACCTTTCGAGGCCATTGTCCCCCGCAGGGCAGGGGTTGGCCTTTTTCGGGCACCGTGGTCCCCTTTTTGAAGCAATGCTTTACGGCCGGATCCCCTTCCTGCCACCAATCCTGTTAGTCGCCTCTTGCGACACACAGGGAATTACCAGTGAACTGGTACTCAATTTGCCCAACCGCGGAAGGATGACAAGCTGAGTCAACCCCCCTGGTGTTAATTCAGCGATCGACCACGATTCGAACCCAGGATCCTAGTATCCCAAGCCAGCACCCTAACCGCTCAGCCAACACCAAGCTGTGTTGGAGAGCACGTAATTACTCAAACAGGTCAGTTCATTCAAACAGTTCAAACAGTTCAACAAACAGTTCATTGGAGAGCACATAATTACTCTCAGGCCGAGCAAAAGAGAAAAACCCAAGTAAATGAGCGATGGCTCACATAGACACTTCATTCTTTTTCAAGATCAGATCCAAGATGGCCACCTGGCAGCGTTGTTACTTAAACGTGTCCCCAACCATTTATTGGACATGCATGGGCCAAATTTGTTCAAAGTTGGCACAAAGACAAAACAAGAGAGTATACATATGCAAAACATTTTGTTTTGTAATCCGACCAAACAAATATAAACTATAATATTGTAAATATGGGCCAGCCCTTTAACTCCAAACAGCAAATTTACTAAAACCATGGTGGCTATGACATTTACAGTGCATTCAGAAAGTATTCAGACCCCTTCACTTTTTTCACATTTTGTTATGTTGCAGCCTTATGCTGAAATCGTTTAATTTTCATTTTTTCCCTCATCAATCTACACTCAATACCCCATAATGACAAAGAGAAAACAGGATTTTAGAAAGTTTTGCAAATTTATTAAAAAGAAAAAACTGAAATATCACATTGACATAAGTATTCAGACCCTTTGCTATGACACTTGAAATTTATCTCAGGTGCCTCCAATTTCTCTTGATCATCTTTGAGATGTTTCTACACCTTGATTGGAGTCCACCTGTGGTAAATTCAATTGATTGGACATGTTTTGGAAAGGCACACACCTGTCTATACAAGGTCTCACAGCTGACAATGCAAGAAGAAGTTTGGAACAACCAGGACTCTTCCTAGAGCTGGCCGCTCGGCCAAACTGAGCAATGGGGGGAGAAGGACCTTGGTAAGAGAGGTGACCAAGAACCCGATGGTCACTCTGGTTGAGCTCCAGATATCCTGTGTGGAGATGAGAGAAACTTCCAGAAGGACAACCATCAATGCAACACTCCACCGATCTGAGATTTATGGCAGAGTGGCCAGAGGGAAGCCTATCCTCAGTGAAAGACACATAAAAGTCCACAGCATGTTGTTCTCACAGTCCGAGAGTCCTTTTTTAGGTGCTTTTTTGCAAACTCCAAGCGGGCTTTCATGTGCCTTAAAAATTATGGAGGCCACTGTGCTCTTGGGAACCTTCAATGCAGCAGAGATTTTTTTGTAGGCTTCCCCAGATCTGTGCCTCGACACAATCCTGTCTCTGAGCTCTGCAGGCAGTTCCTTCGACGTCATGGCTTGGTTTTTGCTCTGATATGCATTGTCAGCTGTGAGACCTTATATAGACAGGTGTGTGCCTTTCCAAATCATGTCCAATCAATTGAATTTACCACAGGTGGACTCCAATCAAGGTGTAGAAACATCTCAAAGATGATCAAGAGAAATGGGAGGCACCTGAGCTAAATTTCAAGTGTCATAACAAAGGGTATGAATACTTATGTCAATGTGATATTTCAGTTTTTTCTTTTTAATAAATTTGCAAAACTTTCTAAAATCCTGTTTTCTCTTTGTCATTATAGGGTATTGAGTGTAGATTGATGAGGGAAAAAATGAATTTAAACGATATCAGCATAAGGCTGCAACATAACAAAATGTGAAAAAAGTGAAGGGGTCTGAATACTTTCTGAATGCACTGTATTGGGGAGACCGATACAAATTACATCATTCCTTGTTTGAACTGCTCTACATATTTTATTCATTCATTATTTCGTATGCAGCCTTTGACTACTGAATGCATCTTTTCTGGGAGGGTGACTGTGCTGCTAAATCAGTTCCCCCTGTCGGTTATGGCATGAATTTGTAATGAGAGTATACATATGCAGAAGATTTTGTTTTGTAATCCGACCAAAGTACTATGAAGTATAATCTTGTAAATATGGGCCAGACATTTCAGACTTATTGACTCAAGACATTTCAGCTTTTCATTTTTAATTAATTTGTAAAAAATTCGAGACAAATCCACTTTGACATTATGGTGTATTATGTGTAGATCAGTGACAAAAAATCTCAGTTTAATCAATTTTGAATTCAGGTTGCAACACAACGAAATGTGAAAAAGTCAAGATTATATGGATTGTCGATTGCCGAGATTATGTGTCTTTCTCTCTCGAGGTTATGATCCTGAAAAGAGCCCTCGGAACAAAACTCTGACAACAAGAAAACTTCATAAACTGGAGCATGAATCATGCATGATTCCTTACTGAAACGGAGGTGGATACTTTGAGACCTGGGAAGACTCCGTTCCACCTTCCGAAACCCGCATATGGAGATAAACAACGACGCGCACACACACACACACACACACACACACACACACACACACACACACACACACAGACACACACACACACACACACACAATTCATTGTACAGTATCAGCTGTTCTTAAACTATGTCATATAATTTAAAGGATTGCTGTAAATGATGTTAATTTCACAACCTCCTATATGAAACTTTATTTAAATTGTAAACCTTAAACGTAGTAAAGCAAGAACCTTAACCTGTAAGCAATTGACTAGTCTTCCACGAGGTTTCGATCCTTTCAGCCCTGGAACTCTCCAAACGGCGGATCCACAACCTCGGTCCGAATCGACAGCAGTAGATCCACAACCACAGTTTCCTCCAGGCAGTCAGTCAACCAATCAATGCAACATCACTAACCAAACTTTACTCGCTAGAGGATTTAATATTGTTGCGGATCTCGACGCCGGCCTTCTCCCATTACCAGGGGGGGATTAGTCCCCTTGTCTTTGACGAGCCTGGCGGGACCCGGGACCTGTGACGTCCTTCCCGGACAGCGCGGGATAGGGTATTAGGACTAGAATCGCTATTACCTAATTACTCACGCTGCCCTGAAACGAGGAAATAAGCCCCGCACGAACCACGCGTGTTGAGACGCCGAGCGGTGCGTACATGCGATCCGTGCCGTTTATATGGTGAACCCGGTTCTAGCGATCTTATTCGTACCACGCTAAGTCAATGGATAAATCACAAAAGCGGTCGAATTGGAAAAAGGAAGAACAGATTTAATTACACTATACAATGGTTCAGAAAAAGGGGACACAGTGCAGCCTTATACAGTCTTAACTTAATACCCAGGACAAACGGGCCCATCTCACACACACACACACACTCACACGGGGCTTGCAGCTGCAGGATGATGGTCCGCGTCCAAGGATGGCTCTCGTGCAGTTCCCTCCGGTCTCCAGCTCGTCCTGTGCAGATGGTAAGTAGAGAAGGCAGGAGCTCACCGCATGTCGTTTGGACGCACAGGGTTATTACGGGCCGATTTCATAGGGAGCAGACTTCGGCGGTTAATCACTGGCAGGTATTACCGCGTTTACTCGCGTGGCTGACGTAGGCGCTATTTGCCACCAGCGCGTCTGGCTGCAGCCGTGTCCTTGTACTGCCTCTTCTTCCTCTCCTCTGGCGCGTACGTTATACTGTGCGCGTTACAGTTCAATGCCTCCAAACGCTTATTGCACAAAGTTCTCTCGTCGCTGTAACAAGTGCTCACAACGCGCTCGCCCCCTCAAGTCCTTTATCTCTCTCCACTTGCGAGTCAGTCCTCCCTCTGCGAGTCCTATCGCCACTGCCGTGTGCACGCGAGTCCTCCTCGTAAGTCCTTTATCTCTCTCCACTTGCAAGTCAGTCCTCCCTCTGCGAGTCCTGTTCAAGGGCTTGGTGCAGTGACTTATATTGGCATGCCCCGCGAACCTTCTAGAACTCACCAGACGCGCCTCTCCACGCCCTCTCATGCCATGCCGTTCGAGCCCTGGTTGGCTAGTGGCTCTTACCGTCATCACCTCTGACGCTACGCCTTGACACCGCCCCCACCCAGACCTCACGCTCCTCCTTCTCAGGCCTACCTTGTGTTACTCGACTAGTGAGTGAGCAAAGGGCAGCACAATGCTGCGGCAGCCAAAGCGTAACAACTGAGCGGGCAGCCAAAGTGTAACAAACTGAGTGGGTCAGCCAAATGGGGCGCGGGATCAATTATGCCCATTGAGATGAGTTGGAGGGTGGACGCAAAAATGACCGGGACCTAAACTCATGTCTTTACACAACGCAGATATTAAATAGGGGAAATGGCCTATACTTACACATACTATGACATAACTAATACTATAAGTGGCCTATGTGTTGCTCGTGGAACTAACTATGGGGGGCAACCCTTTAACCTTTAATGATCAATATGTGCAATTCTCAAAACCGTAGCAATATATTGTTGCGAATATGGAATTTGGCCTCCATATCCGCTTGTAAATATTCCCCTATTTCTCCAATACTCCCCAACTTTCCCCAATCCCCCATTCCCTAGTCCCATTGCATGTAAATAACACTCAGTAGAGCCGACCTTCCCCTTATTCCCCCATTAAATGTCGTGCCCAGGTCCACCGCACCACACGTAGACAACTTTCGGACATCTTGCTAGTTATTCTTAATCTATGTCAGTTAAGGACTCGTTTCCATTAATTCTGACTCTTCGTTGCACCAGAATGTGATTATATGGCATCAGTAGTGAGTTTAGGACCTTTCCCATACCTCCTTCCATCTTCTTCCCCAACAATTACAACAACAACAGAGGAGATGGCGGCGGCGCGGGGGAGGATGCGTCCTCACACCGGCTCGATTAGCGCCATTGACCACGCGCTCCACGGGGTTACCACGGAGGGGCTGGCTGTCAGCTCCTCCTCAAGGGCGGAGCCTGGTAACCCCCCGCACCCAATCAGAAGGGTGGACCGATTCCATCTGGGGCGGCGCTAGCGAGCCGAGGGCGTGTCACTCCCCGCCGGATATACGTGGCGACTTAGCGGACGTGACGAGAGATGCGCCCCCAGCTGGAGAAAGAGGTACCTGCGAGCGCTGGGTCAGATGCGCCCCCAGCTGGAGAAAGAGGTACCTGCGAGCGCTGAGTCAGATGCGCCCCCAGCTGGAGAAAGAGGTACCTGCGAGCGCTGAGTCAGATGCGCCCCGCCTGAGAAAGAACGTTGCCTGCGATCGCTGAGAGAGAAAGACCCGCCTGAGAAAGAACGTCCCCTCCGAGCGCTGTGACCTCCCCGCATCTTTGGACCGGACTGTACCCTGCTTTGAGCCAAGAGTGCACCTTGAGCCATCGCTATCTGCCTTTCCTTGCCACCAATCCCCGTGTGAGTCAGCCGTTGTCCCGTTTACCTGTCGTCTGTCCGGGGTTAATATAAGAGTGTGTCTAAGTGCCTGTCTTCCTGTGATATACCTCTAGCCCCTGTAATCTAACCTTTCCTTTCGAATATAATTGAGAATCGAAACATTGGTGTCTGTCATTATAACCCAGCCGGGTGTCTTCTTTTTCCTTATTGAGCCAGCGTGGCGCGGCTTCGTCAACGTTCGGGTACAATCGGGTAATTTGTGCGGACACGACGGCCATTCCGCTCGGCCCACCTTAACATCAAAGTCGTGTCTGTAACAATATTATCACACAGTTACAACTCCCATCTCACATTCCATTATATGATAATACATTAAATCATGCACATCTCTCCTTAAATATAACATGTCCACCACCCATCAAGTCCACCCCACTTGCCACTAAATCAAACTGTAATTCAAATATTCAAACGCTTATTATTTATAAACGGCTTTTTACTTGCTCCCTTGTCTCATAGTAACCACTGAAATGGGTTTAAAATATTTATTTACAGCAAACTACAAGACAATCATTTGTTTAAATAATGTATTTATATAAATCTCTCATTAATAATATTATTACGATTTATATTGCATTCCACGATTTATATTTGGTGTCGTTTTGTGATTTTAAAGAAAACACTCTGTGTTACCATAATGTCTGACCAGTTGTTTTAATCGATGAATAAGTTCAGTTTTATGTGTCATTGCTCTCACGGTCCTCTTCACATTCCTAATTATTTCACCTGCATAGCTTCTTTGGAATGTTGCTGTTTCATAAATACATTCGTCCAATGTGGAATGGAAAAGCATCTCGTTTATAAAATACAGTAATTTGGTTTGTAATTCATCATTATTGATATCAATTTGTAATTCTGAAAAATAAACTGAAGTGTGAGTTTCGTTTTCTTTTTTAATTTGATTTATTTTGGGTAGATATCATCATGAAGCTGATGAAATACAAACCCTCATTAATTTCCAGTAAATCATCAATTAATCTAAAGATGTTTCCATATCTTCACGCAGTTGTTAGTTTATTCCTACACATGTTCTGGACCAAATCAGACTCGTACATGTGCAGGAACAAATTTGTCAAGAATAGGGCCGGATCTGAACCCAAGAATATCCCCAATGTCTCCTGGAGTATCTAGTTACCAAATGCAAAGAAACTGTTGTTTCAAAGAAATGTAACACTTTCTTTAAGTTTACTTGAAGAAAAACGACAGGAATAATATATACTTTACTAGTGGGGTCACCCGTGGGAATCCCACGGGCATGGACATGTGTGACATTTGGACATATTGAGTTAGATGCTGCACCTGTACTTTCAGTTTCACAAAATGGTTACTGCCAATTTATCAGATCCACAAATAATGTAATCTACACAATGTATTTACTTCTGATAACATGTGAATGCATGTGCGTGCACATGGGAAATAAAGTTTGAAATGTGTGATTACATCTCATGTAAAATGTGACTTTAAGAGCTCAAAACCTCTCCCTCCCACATCACGCACATGGGGTAGAGTGGGTCACACATGGGGGAGAGTGGGCCACATACATGGGGGAGAGTGGGTCACACACACAAACACACACACACACGCATCCACACACACACACACACACACACACATGTACACTGACACACATGCATACACATATACACACACACACACACATATATATGCACATATATACACCCACACACACATACACACACATGTACATTGTACACCCATATACACCCATATACACATACACACATATATACACATATACACATACACACACACATGTATACACACACATACATACATACACACACAAAAACATACGCAAACATATACACATATACACGTACACACACACATATATACACATACACAAATATATATATATATATATATATATATATATATATATATATATATATATATATATATATATATATATATATATATATATACTAGCTTGGCTCGGCTCGCTGGGCTCGCCTCAAAGCGTCGTTACTGAGGAACGGGCTTATTTTAGCTGAGGATAATGACTGTACCTGAGTTGCTATGTTGTCATGATTTACACCAATCATAATACAAACAATTATTTTGCACAAATGTATTTGTTGTGTTTGTGATATTACATTTTTATAAGCAATTTAGGTTGAAGATTTAGGTTGAATGTTTTTTTTTCAAGAAAGAACCCCCTCCGCACCTCGGGGATGGGTAGGTGCAGACTGGAAGTTTGGGACGATTACACCTCACCACCACGTAATTCAAAACACCTCACCACCAAGTAATTCAAAACACCTCACCACCAAGTAATTTAAAACACCTCGCATCCATAAAACAAGTAATAAAAACACCTCACCACCACGAAATTAAAAACACCTCACCACCACGGAATTTAAAACACCTCACAGCCATAAAATACGTAATAAAAACACCTCACCACCACAAAATTAAAAACACCTCACAGCCATAAAACACATAATAACAAGTACAAAAAGTTTTAATTAAAACAAAAGCCGCGTCGATGTTACACAATGCCTAGATGCAGCTGTGCCTATAACGTCGATGTTATAGGCACAGGACATTCCTATTGATTCGATTACTTGATGTTATTTTTGTGCAAAGTGAAAATATATTTCGGCAATTTCCAGTGTGTGGCGACGAATTTTTAATATATCTCGGCATTTTCCCGTCTGTTATTTCAGGCGGTGTATGACTGACCATGCCGCGATTTAAAAAAATATATATCTCGGCAATTTCCCGTGTGTGGCGACACGTGAACGAAGCTATGCTCCTCTCTCCACATTATTGTGACGACGTATAAATTAAATATTTCATCGTGACGATTGTCATCAAATGGACGAATTTTTAATATATCTCGGCATTTTCCCGTCTGTTATTTCAGGCGGTGTATGACTGACCATGCCGCGATTTAAAAAAAATATATCTCGGCAATTTCCCGTATGTGGCGACACGTGAACGAAGCTATGCTCCTCTCTCCACATTATTGTGACGACGTATAAATTAAATATTTCATCGTGACGATTGTCATCAAATGGACGAATTTTTAATATATCTCGGCATTTTCCCGTCTGTTATTTCAGGCGGTGTATGACTGACCATGCCGCGATTTAAAAAAATATATATCTCGGCAATTTCCCGTGTGTGGCGACACGTGAACGAAGCTATGCTCCTCTCTCCACATTATTGTGACGACGTATAAATTAAATATTTCATCGTGACGATTGTCATCAAATGGACGAATTTTTTATATATCTCGGCATTTTCCCGTCTGTTATTTCGGGCGGTGTATGACTGACCATGCCGCGATTTAAACAAAATATATATATCTCGGAATTTTCCCGTCTGTTATTTCGGGCGGTGTATGACTGACCATGCCGCGATTTAAAAATAATATATCTCAATGGACTTGAAGTTACAGGCCTTTGAGAATTCATTTCGTTCTATAAAGGGCAACTTTCATTGGATTTTCTTCACGTGTTTTTTCAACCGAGTCTAAAACTATGTTAGCGACTGTGAAAAATGAAATGATATATCGAATTTGATTTGAAAGAAAACTGTGTGAGAGAGCAAGACACCACGGGCCTACAAAACAGGCCTCAAAGCTATGCGAGTTAATAAAATGATGGATATTTGTTTATATGAAGCCTCTCCCACAATGGGTGGAGCTATGGTTCCCAGAATGGGTGGAGCTTTGAGGTTTTGTCTTCTCTGCAAGAACAACAACAAGAACAAGAAGAAGAACAACAACAACAGCAGAGGGCACTCTATGAGCAGCGTCTGCGACGCGGCTAAAAACACCTCATAGCCATAAAACACATAAAAAAACACCTCACAGCGACAAAATTAAAAACACCTCACCACCACGTCAATTAAAAACACCTCACCACCACGCAATTCAAAACACCTCATCACCAACTAATTCAAATCACCTCACCACCACATAATTAAAAACACATCACCACCATATAATTATAAATACCTCACCACCACATAATTCAAAACACCTCACCACCACGTAACTCAAAACACCTCACCACCACGTAATTCAAAACACCTCACCACCATGTGATTTAAAAACACCTCACCACCACATCATTTAAAAACACCTCACCACCACATAATTCAAAATACCTCACCACCACGTGATTCAAAACCACCACAACGTCATTAAAAACACTTCACAACCATGGAAATAAAAGTTTGAGGGAGTCGTTAAGTGACAACACAAACTGCCCAGATGTGTAGATACAGTCATGTGAAAAAGTAAGTACACCCCATGTAAAGTTTCGACTTTTTCAACATATTACAACATACAGCTATTTTATTTACATTTCAACAATATTCAGAGATAAAGGTGATATAATATAACAAATATCATGAAACATTTACATTTTGTAGTCCATTGTATAATTTAAATAAACATAAATGCAAATTTCGCATGTGGAAAAAGTAAGTACACCCTTGGCTCTAATAGGTGGTTTTTCCCCCTTTGGCAGAAACAACCTCAAGTAGGCGCTTCTTATAACTGTCTACCAGTCTCTGACATCGACTGGGAGAAATTTTTGCCCACTCCTCAATGCAGAATTCTTTCAGCTGTGCAATGTTTGAGGGGTTTCTTGCATGCACAGCTCGTTTCAAATCCCCCCACAACATCTCGATGGGATTTAGATCCGGGCTTTGACTTGGCCATTCGAGAACCCTCCATTTCTTTCTTTTCAGCCATTCCTTGGTGGATTTACTGGTATGTTTAGGGTCATTGTCATGTTGCAAGGCCCACCTTTGGTTGAGCTTCAACTTTCCGACAGATGGCCTCACATTATCCTCAAGCACCTTCTGGTACAATGAAGAATTCTTAGTGGATTCTATGATGGTGAGCTGCCCAGGCCCTGATTCAGCAAAGCTGCCCCAAATCATAATATTTCCACCCCCATGCTTTACAGTTGGTATCAGGTTCTTGTGGTCAAATGCTGTCTTTGGTTTTCGCCAAACATGTCTTCTGGTACTGTGGCCAAATAGCTCTACCTTTGACTCATCTGTCCAGAGCACATTGTTCCAGAAGTGCTGGTCTTTGCCGAGGTGTTCATTGGCAAACTTTAGTCTTGCCCTGATATTCTTTCTGGACAGCAAACGTTTCCTCCTGGCACACCTCCCATGTGGATCAAATTTGTGCAGCCTCTTTCTAATGGTAGACTCGTGCACTTTGACATCAACAGTGGCAAGAGCTACCTGTAGGTCCCGGGATGACTTTCTGGGGTTCTTAGAGACTTCTTTCAGCATCTTGCGGTCTGCTCTCGGGCTGAACTTGCTGGGGCGGCCTGGCCTGAACAAGTTGGCAGTTGTTTTGAATCTTCTCCACTTGTGGATGATCTTCTGGACAGTCAAATGATTGATTTCAAATTGTTTGGAGATCTTTTTAAATCCCTTCACAGACTCGTAGGCATCTATAACCTTCTTTCTGAAGGCCTCAGAGAGCTCTTTTGATCTAGGTATGGTGACGCCGCACACTTCAACAACAAAGAGCAAACCAAACTAAATGTCTGAGGTTTAAATAAGACAGGTTCCTCCAAGATCCTCTCTAACGATGTTCTAATCATTTGCACCTGAGCTGGTGCACATGATTCTAATTTTAGGTATTTGAAGTAGTGATAAATGTAGGGGTGTACTTACTTTTTCCACATGCGAAATTTGCATTTATGTTTATTTAAATTATACAATGGACTACAAAATGTAAATGTTTCATGATATTTGTTATATTATATCACCTTTATCTATCCATATTGTTGAAATGAAGATCAAATAGCTGTATGTTGAAATATGTTGAAAAAGTCAAAACTTTACATGGGGTGTACTTACTTTTTCACGTGACTGTATATACACAGACACACACACATATATATATATATATACATATATATATATATATATATATATATATATATATATATATATATATATATATATATATATATATATATATATATACAGACTTGGCATTTAATATGGAATATTTTTTTTGTGGGGGTGAACTTACTTTTCAAGATGACTTAGAACCAAAAGTTCATTGGAATTATGTTGAAATTATTCTCGATTTTGTTAATGTGACCTTTATAAGAAACAAAAACCACATTTGACATTTCGAAGCAAATAAATTGATCCTTGAAAGTGATGTAAACTGATATCGAACTCAATTCACGGACAGTACTGTGTTAAACTTCTGTGCGTTTTCCAGAAGTATCTCTTTATTTTGCACATTAGCCAAAAATTCTTTTTAACAAAAACAAAAGTTAAATTACGACTAGGATTACGGACAGTAATATTACAGTTCAGTACTTCGTGTAACCCCCACGAGCATTCAGGAGAGCACGTACACGTCGAAGCATGCTGTTCACGAGATTTGCCAAGGTTTGGACAGGAATTGCTTGCCATGCAGTGTCAATAGCCTGCTGCAATACATGCACAGAGGCAGGCTGCTGGTCCAAGTTGTCGATTTGACGCGTTAATTCTGCCCACAAGTTCTCTATCGGATTCATATCCAGGGACATGGCAGGCCACTCCATATGCTCTACACCATGGTCAGCAAGAAAGTGTTGGATCATGCGAGCACGATGAGGCCGTGCATTGTCATCTTGGAAGACAAAGTTTCCTCGAAAGGCTGCACGAACAAATGGAAGCAATGTTTCTTCCAGAATGGCCCTGTGCTTGAACTGGTTCAGGTTTCCATTCAGAACAACCAGGTCAGTTTTGCCCCCTGCATGAAAAGCAGCCCAAACGGTCACCCCACCACCTCCAGCTTGGACTCTTGGCACTATACAATCTTCGTTGTAGGCTTCATGCACTTGTCTGTGCACTCGGACGCAGCCATATTGACGATAGACCAGAAATCTAGACTTGTCACTGAAGATCACGTGATTCCAGTGTCCTGGCTGCCATTGACGGTGCTCTCTGGCCCACTGCAATCAGTGTTGGCGGTGTTGTCTGGTCAGACGTGGCTTTCTCAGGGGATGCCTGGCACGATAGCCTGCTTGAACCAGTCGTTGGTTGACTAGCCTTCTGGATACAGGCACATTTGTCAGTTGCTGCCACTCAGCCCTAAGCCGATTAGCTGACTTGGTACGGCCATTGCGGACTAACCGGTGCAGCTGGCGATCATCCCTCCTTGTGGTTCTGCGGGGACGTCCTGACCTCGGTATTGGAGTAGGGACACCCCTCTGAGCATTTCGTTTCAGGATCTTTGACACCTGACCTTGAGTGATGCCATACTGCCGAGCAATAGCACGCTGTTTCATGCCGGAATTTCGTAAAGCCACCACTAAATTTCGTAAAGCCATCTCCTTCTCCCTCCTTTTGCTTTAAATATTTCCCTATTGATTCTTGTCTTTTTGCAATTGTTGTTTTCATGTATTGTTATGCATTATGTTTGCCACTCTGTCAAAGCGCCTTTGGGCTTCTGGAAAAGCGCTATACAAAATAAATGAATTATTATTATTATTATTATAAATGACAAACAGCATTGTCGAGTTGACGGACCATCTCCAGGGGAAGCGGCAATAACTTTTGTAGACGTGCAGCAGTTGTTTTCCACTAATACAGAACGCAACAACCCTTATATACCCGTTTGTGAAGCCAATCGTCAAATGTACCTGTCCGTACATTTTGTCCCGCCACGTGTGATATAATCCTGTTATTGACTTCTTGCTGCGACAAACAATCAGTGACATGGTTCTTTTAACAAAGAAATCACCGAAGCATAAAAGAAACTCACCAGATTGATATACTGAGTTCAGAAAGTAAACCCGTCAAGAAAAAAAATATATTCCATATTAAATGCCAAGTCTGTGTATATGTGTCTGTGTATATACACACATACACACACGTACACCCACACACATCCCACATGTCCCACATGTATATATCCCACATCCCACATGTATATACATGTTTAAAGTGTACGTGCACATAAGTAATAAAATAAAAACGAAGAAATATCTCTCGGTAATTTCCTGAACCTTGGTGAAATTCGATGAAATTCGCTCAGTGAATTCGCTGGGTTTCTCGGTGAAATTTTTTCTTTGGGTGGTGTATAATCGTTCCGATCGAAATGTCTCTCAGCAATTTCCTGTCTGTTAGTTTATTTATTTTACATAAGTGAATTTCACGTCCATGCACACATGAAATGGAGTTTGTTTTTGCACTCGTGAAATGAACACGTGAACCTTTACTTCCGGATAATAATGTTGAATGAAATAAGAACAAAGAAATATATGTCGGCATCATTGTTGACGTTTTTGTGACGACTGTCATCAAACGGAAAAGTAATATATCTTAACGGAAAAGAAAAAGCGAATTTTTAATATATGTCAACATTTTCCCATGTTTGCGTGAATTTTCTCAATTATTGCTGACACCGAGTCTAAAACCATCGATACAAATGAAATCATATGGTGAGTTGTAGTGGAGATAAAGGCGTGATCGAGGTTCAATGGCCTTTATATTGTAGGACTTTGAAAATTCATTTCGTTCTATAAACGGTAACTTTCATCGGATTTCATTCTCGCTTTTTTATCAACCGAGTCTAAAACCATGGTTAGCGACTGTTAAAAATGAAATGATATATCGAATTCAAGTTGAGATAAAACTGTGAGAGAGAGAGAGAGAGACAGCAAGACTCCACGGGCCTAACAAAACAGGCCTCAAAGCTATGCGACTAAATAAAATGGTGGAAATTTGTTTTTGAAGCCTCTTCTAGAATGGGTGGAGCTACTTTCTCAACGGAGTAAACCACACCCCCGGACAGACTCACAGACAGGATCGCCGGCGGAGAATATATATATATATATATATATATATATATATATATATATATATATATATATATATATATATATATATATATATGTATATATATATATGTATATATATATATATATATATATATATATATATATATATATATATATATATATATTGTTATGGATCTCTACGTCGGCCTTTTTCCCCTTACGAAGGGGGGATTAATGCCCTTATTTATAACTGACTGACGTGAGTCCTGAGGGTCCCAACGCTCCTTCCGGTCGGGAGCAGCCAGGGTATTTGGTCTACAAAAAGTCCCAAGGACCTGAGTGCCACTCCTGACCGCGAAACAGGGGAGGGACTCCCGCTCGAAACCCGGTTTTAGATGGTCTAGTTGCCGAGCGGTTTTTAGCAACCCGAAGTTCGAGTCATTAGCATTCACTAACCCGATTCCGAAACATTGGCCAAATCGTGCCACAGGTATTCAATTGGGAAAAGACAAGGACGAACGGATGTAATGGAAAGAAAGGCAAGGTAGGAAGAACAAATATAATTTATTACTAACTATTATGCACACAATCAAAGGAACCAAGGAGAAGGAAAGAAACGAAAATAATTTACAGAAGGATGGAAGGACCAGAAGACAGTGCAATTTCTAGCTTATCTATACAGGCTTAACTTATACCCCAGGACAAGACACACAAAACAGACGACAGTCAGACTTACACGGGGATGATGACAGGAATGGCAGGAAGGAGAGGAAGGTTCAGCTGGAGCAGGAGAATGGTCGGGCCGGGAGTGAGCAGCCGCCGCCCCTCCTCAGGCGTGTTCGCACGGCGGCGTCGCTTTGTAGCCGCGGCCGAAACCGCTGTCAACGCTCAAAGCTGCGGTGGTCAAAACTGCGGTTGGTTCAGCTCCGGTTGGTTCAGCTCCGATCGGTTCAAAGCTGCGGTGGTTCAGCTCCGGTTGGTTCAGCTCCGATCGGTCCAAAGCTCAAAGCTGCGGTGGTTCAGCTCCACGCTGCTGCTCCTCCTCCACTGATGTCTGCGGTACTCAACTCTCTGACGCATCTCTTTGGGGGCGTCGCGTGACGGGTTATATAGGCCACACCATCGAACCTTCGCGAACCTCCCCGATCGTTCTTTCTCCGCCCTCTCAAGCCAAACCCCTCATGCTTGGTTGGTCGGCAAGGGCTCTCCTGGCTCCACCCTCTGATGACGAGGTGGAGACACGCCTTTCTTCTCCGAGCTGGAGCACATGGCAATGGCGGCGAATGCAGTTGGCAATAGAGGCTTGGGGAATGGAAGCTTTGGGGAATTTGAAAAGGGAACTATCTTATGTCATCTGATGCAATGCAGTGTCAACTAGTGGGAACAGAGCCTTAAACTACATAGAATAAGAAATAGCTATTGAAAGGTATATGATTTTCTACGTGCATGCGATGGATTAACTAAGGGGATGACCTATGACCTTTACACACAAAACGGAGATATTTACAAGGAATCATTACACTACTCAGGGTGATATTTACAACAAAAAAAACCACAGGATTCTCAAATCCGCAACAATATATATATATATATATATATATATATATATATATATATATATATATATATATATATATATATATATGTATTACCTCCTGCAAATGCTTTATCTACCACTCTGTCCAATGCTCTTACGAGCTTGTCATGTGGAATGTTTGTGTATAATGTGGAAAAATCAGAACTTGACAAACATTTAGCCTTACCCTTGTTATCAAATTTGTGGATACTGTCGATTACAGGTTTGGATTTACCAATGATCCAGAATTTTTAATACCAGAATAAATTGTCACCTTTTCATGGTCGTTTTTAAAACATTTATGGATTAATTTCATTGCCCCAGTAATACT
Organism: Myxine glutinosa; assembly: GCF_964187855.1. Lineage (NCBI taxonomy): Eukaryota > Metazoa > Chordata > Myxini > Myxiniformes > Myxinidae > Myxine > Myxine glutinosa. Next base: position 250,901,242 of record NC_136261.1, read on the forward strand.
ACCTGACAAAGCTTTCAAACTACATTCTCTACTTGCGATGACGAACCTCATTTTTCAAGGGTGTTTGTGCATTTTTGAGATCCAGTAAATGAATGGTAATGTATAGTGTTCAGTTGGAACTAACAGTCTTCTCGCTTTTGAGTGATTTATATGGTGTTCTATCAAGTCTATTTTATTATCGTTATTTATTTTGTAGATCTTTGAAATTCCCTTATCTTTAAGCCCAATTCTTCAAAAAGTGTTTGAATGTAGAATGTTTTCCATACTTCTTCCTCCCTGTGATATTATTGCAATATTGTTGCAATATTATTATTTTGCTTTATCAATTGCAACAATAACATATTGTGTTTGAAGCATTTTGAACAATCGCGTGTCTCCGGATTGTTTAAAATTACCTTTGGATTATTGATTCAAACTTTTGAAATCACCAACTCTCCTTTTTACATGTTTCTCTACGTCCTCCAGCCATCAAGTATTTGAGTGTTTGGTACTTTATGTTTATCAATTTGTTCTTTCATCCATTCCATCAGTTCCATCATTGTAAGTTCCATTGCTTTATTCCAGTTAAGCCTTATATTTTCTGTATAATTTGGTCCTTTTGTAAGTAATGTACGTAATTTTCAATCTTTCACTATTCTCAGATCACCTGTGATAATGTTTATGATGTGCATCGTTAAAAACATAATGTTCACAATTACAATGATGTGTGTTATTTAACCATCCTCTACGTCTATAAATTGCACAGTTTCTTTATAGTTTAATATTTTCCCCCTACACACACACACATACACAATAAATCCTCAAATAATCAAGCTGATTGAGAAAGCCATGGATCTATGGAACACCACACTAATCCTGCAGCACTCAGAAGGAAAGATTGAAATACCAAGAGTAAAGATAAAACGTGGAATCTTCCAAGGAATCTTCTTCCGATTTCAAGTGGAATCTTCCGATGTCCCTGATCTCAAATGTTGTACTTGTGTGCTTCCCTCTTTCTCCCCATGTTGTCTCCCGCTCCCTTTATTATAAGTTTTATGTATCCGTTTTTTTTTTGTGATAAAATGTTAGCTCTTACACGAGCCTCGATCTTGTATACAAAAAAAAAAAAACCCCCACAAAAAATGTCCAGCCTTTTTCCTCTCTTGCTTTGCCTGTCCCTCGACCCACTAAGTAACTTCATTAATGAGCAAGGACACGGATACACTCTAACATCCAATAGAAGAACGTCCAAAAAAACAATAAAGGTGACACATCTACTGTGCATGGATGATTTAAAACTTTTTACACCGAACGATGAAAAATTGGCAGAACAACTGAAATTAGTGAAACGGTACGCCGACAACATCCAAATCGAATTTGGTCTAGATAAGTGTGCTAAGTGCACATTCGTGCAAGGTAGAGCAACAAAAGCGGACAACATAAAAATCGACAGAGATAAGACAATACATGAGCTAGACAACGAAGCATCTAACAAATACATTGGAGTAGAAGAGGGCCACCAAATTTGTCATAAAACATGCGCAAAACAATTACCAAAGAATACCTGCATAGAACGAGGATGATCCTCAAACGTACCTCTCCCAAATAAAAGGAAAAATCAAAGCCATAAACTAACTAGCAGTACAAGTGTTCAAATACAGCTGTGAAATAATAAACTGGCCTCAATTGGATATCAAAATACTAGATATCAAAACAAGGAAACTTTGTTCACCCTAAAAGGAATCATACAAGTGCCCTCTTAAACTGAATTCATACCCTGACACACACACACACACACACACACACACACACACACACACACACACACACACACACACACACACACACACACACACAAATCCTGTTCATGACTTCCAGAATGATCTGAATCAATATGTATATTTATATATAACTGTCACAAATAGCAGAAACTCCACAATATGAACATGGTGCCTCATTTGCATTAAATAAATAATTGGAGGAAATTTAATAAGTAGCGGGCGTAGCTTTTAGACCATCGAACTTTAATTTTCAGACAAACTTTCAGCCAACACAGGCCTTCTTCTCAGTCTTCCTCGATTTAAACGAAATTTAAACGAAAACGAAAGTGACTTTCGTTTAAATTGAGGAGGACTGAGAAGAAGGCCTGTGTTGCCCGAAAGCTTGTCTGAAAATTAAAGATCGATCGTCTTAAAGCTACGTCCATTACTTATTTAATTTGTTCCGATTATTATATATATATATATATATATATATATATATATATATATATATATATATATATATATATATATATATATTGTCTGAAAATTAAAGATCGATCCTCTTAAAGCTACGTCCATTACTTATTTAATTTGTTCCGATTATATATATATATATATATATATATATATATATATATATATATATATATATATATATATATATATATATATATATATATATATATATAAATAATCGGAACAAATTAAATAAGTAATGGACGTAGCTTTAAGACGATCGATCTTTAATTTTCAGACAAGCTTTCGGGCAACACAGGCCTTCTTCTCAGTCGCCGGCCTTTTCACAGGTCTGTCGCCGGCCTTCTCCCCTTATCAAGGGGGGATTAATCCCCTTGTCTTTACTGACCTGGCGTGACCCGAGACCTATTACGTCCCTTCCGGACAGCGCTAAATAGGGTTTCAGGACCAAATTCGCTGTTACCTAAGTACTAGCGCTGCCCTGGAAGCGAGGAAATAAGCCTCACACGAACCACGTGTGATGGTGATACGCCGAGCGGTTTGCATACACGTGACCGCGCTATTATTAGTTACTATACCCGATTGGAGCGATCTTATTCGTACCACGCTTAATCAATTGAGAAATCACAAAGGCGATCGAATTGGAAAGGAAAGGAAGAACAAATATGTTTAATTATGATTGCAAGTATTTACAGCTCAGGACGAAGAGACACAGGGAAATCCTTAAACAGTCTTACTCTTAATACCCCAGTACAAACGGGCCCGTCTCACACAAACACACTCACACGGGGATTGCTGATGGGCAGGATGATGTTCACCAGCGCCGCGGTGGTCGTACAGGATCGGCTCCGTCTCACTCTCCACGGTCCCCGGCACATCCCACGAAGATGAAGGTGGGTGAAGGCAGGACCGCGTATCGTGTCGCTCGAACAATGCGGGTAATCTGAGAGTAAACGGTAGAGGGCGGACTGTGTGCGGCTGGCGGTTACTCAGCCGCGTTCACTCGCTTTGGCCGAACCGCGTGAGTTATCAACACCCTGTCTGCGCCCACGTATTCCACCTAACAAAGTTCATTCAGCGCGGGTGATTCCCATCAAGCGCGTCTCCTTCCTCCGTACTCAGAAGTCACTTCAGCGCACCTCTCCCGTAACTCTGGTCTGCGACTCAAGCGCCTGCCTCTCCCTTCTCATAACTGAGGTGGGGCTTCGCGCAAAGGGTTTTATTGCCACGCCCTTAGAACCCTCTGGAACTCACCATACGCTCTTCACCACGCCCTCTCACGCCATGCCGCTCGAGCTCCGATTGGCTGGTTCATTCTTACCGTCCCCACTGCTGCCGAGCTCAACCCTCCTTCACCTTTCGAGGCCTACCTCGTGTTAACTTGACTAGTGGACAGCCAAACGGGACGCGGGATGGATTGCGCCCATAGAGGTAGAATGGAGGTTGGAGCAAAATGAATGTAGGGCCTATTCTCCTGTCTTTACACAACGCAGGTACTAAGAGAGGAAATGGCCTATTCTTACACATACTAAGACATAACTATACTACAAATGGTCCTATATGTTGCTCGTGTGACTATCTATGGGGGGCAAACCTTTAACCTTTATTAACCTTAACTGTACCAATCTCAAAACCGCAGCAATGTGTGTGTGTGTGTGTGTGTGTGTGTGTGTGTGTGTGTGTGTGTGTGTGTGTGTGTGTGTGTGTGTGTGTGTGTATGTGTGTGTGTACACACACGAGGGCCAGTCAATAAGTAACCTTAAAATGGTGATATAAAATCGAGAATATAATGTGTGTAGTTGTAGACGACATATGTTATATCTATTGGTAAGAGGCATGTTTTGCCTGTTTTCGATCTGGAAATATTGAGCGTATGACGTCAGTAGAGCAGTTCCAAGATGGCGGCTCCCTTAGAAACATGCACCAGGGAAGAGCAACATTCTGTCATCCGTTTATTGGGAAGTGAGGGTGTGAATCCCAGTGAAATCCATCGCAGAATGAAGATACAATATGGTGACGCATGTTTCTTACTGCAGCAGGTGTACGACTGGGACGGGAAGTTTAAAAGTGGAGTGTCCAGTACGGCAGACGCTGCTCGCTCGGGCCGGCCTCATTCAGCCGACACACCAGAAATGGTTGCAGGAGTTGAGCGAGTGCTAAGGGAAAACCGTCGCATTATGCTGGATGAAGTGGTCTCCGAAATGAACATTAGCCATGGTTCAGCACACCATATCATTCACAACGTGCTGGGGTTCCGCAGAGTGTCTGCAAGGTGTGTGCCAAGACAACTCACACCCAAACTGAAAGAACGGCGAGTGGACGCATGTGGAGAACTTCTGCAACGTTAGGAAACACAAGGCGACGCTTTCTTACTGGGGATGAAAGCTGAATCCACAACTTTAAGCCAGAAACGAAGAGGGCAAGCAAAGAGTGGCGCCATTCAACTTCACCGAAGCCCAAAAAATTCCACACACAACCGTCCACTGGAAAAGTGATACTGACGCCCTCCTGGGATAGCCGAGGCCCACTTGTACAGCATTACATGCCCAGAGGGAATACAGTCAGCAGTGCATCATACTGCGACCTCCTTACCAATCATCTGAAACCAGCAATTAGATCAAATCGTCGTGGACTACTCACTACCGGTGTTTTGCTGCAGCATGACGATGCTCAGCCCCAAACTGCCCGCGTTACAGCTGCAACAATCGAGGACCTGAATTTTGAGTGTCTTCCTCATCCATCCCACTCGGAGACCTCACCCCTTCGGATTACCACATCTTTGGGCCACTTAGAGGCGCTTGGTGAAACCACTTTCCGATCCGACAAAGAGGTCCAAGAGGCGGTGCACGAATGGCTACACAAGCAGCCAAAATATTATTTTTTTCTCGAGGAATTCAGGCCTGAGTAAAGCGCTGGAAAAAATGCATTGAACACAATGGAGATTATGTTGAAAAATAACAGTTGTTACACACGTACATGCAATAAAGATGTTTTGAAAAATATTTTAAGGTTACTTATTGACTGCCCCTCGTGTATATGTATATATATATATACGAGCACACACACCAAAGTTTTCTCTTGAAAGTGAAATATTTTTAATCATTTGCCCTTGTCTAAACAAAATTACTAAATGAAAAACAAACAATACAAAGAATGTGAAATACTGCTCTTGCACTAACACACTAGAACCGCATTCGGTAGAGAGCATACCTCCGCCAGGCTGAACACTTTGTTATGTATCCCACTGAAAGGCCCAATCTGGATTCAGACCCGAACTAAAGTCGAATCGGCTTCATGTTGTCACCTAACCAAGTCATCCACCTTGTTTCGTCTGAATCCATCCACAACTGTGAGATATCATGTCCACAGTCAAATAAACAAACACATGCGGGTGAAAACATAACCTCCGTCCAACTTCGGTGGCGGAGGTAAATATCCAGCAGTTTTGAAATAGTCATTCCATTGAAGCAAAAAGGCAAAGTTGGTCAGGACGTGAAGCAATATGTTGTGTTTCATTTTGTTTATAATAAATTGATTTTATTGAAGTATATTGCTCGTGAGATTCAGCTCTAACACTGTGCATTGCATTAAAACAACGTCCAGTATAATGAACTTCTAAAAAATGCACAGTGTGTATTGTATTACCAACACCACGATGGGGACGTATCACACTTGGTGCCATGTGGCCCTAAAAAGGGACTTTTGTGTTTGATAGCGAGAGAGTTGGCATGGCAACCGGAACTCCAAAGCAATGGACCAATTCTGAAGTGAGTATTTGGCTCTTTAACACAGATTGATTTACTTCTTCTTTCGTATGCAACACATGGTTGCTGGTAGCAGCATACCGTTGATACAATGCCCAGTGTAGGTTAGAGCAGGAATTTGTAATTTGTTCAGGATGCCGGCGATAGCTCGCCTACTCCTTCTGTAGGGCCCATGGGATATTTAACGTCCACCAACTAATGCTGTCAGACGGGACACCCATTTAACGTCCATCCGAGGGACGGCACACACATTGATGCCGTTATGCACCGTAATAAAAAGGAGTACCGTGAAATGGGGTGAATAGGGACAGCAAGGTGAATAGGGACACAAACTGAAAAAAGTTCGGAAACTCTTTTCGCTGAAAATTGATAACCATACTGATTTGTTGATATTTGGGTTGAAAGTGTTCTCTTGTTTTTTTTAAAAGCAACTTATAGTCCCTATTAACCCCATATATGGGTTAAATAGGAATAAATAGGATTTTTATGGCTGTCCCTATTCACCCCGTTTTACGGGTGAATATGGACAGTCACTAACACAAAAAAATAATAAACAAGAAATAGGGACAGTTTGGAGAAACTTTTTATCCCATATTTTTTTCATTGGCACCGTGGTTTATATTATGGGTGCATATTATGTGCATCCATCTGAGCTATCAATTTAGCAACAAGTTGGAAACTCAGGATTGTTTCTTGATTATTATTTTTTTGTGTTAGTGACTGTCCCTATTCACCCGTAAAACGGGGTGAATAGGGACAGCCATAAAAATCCTATTTATTCCTATTTAACCCATATATGGGGTTAATAGGGACTATAAGTTGCTTTTTAAAAAAACAAGAGAACACTTTCAACCCAAATATCAACAAATCAGTATGGTTATCAATTTTCAGCGAAAAAGGTTTCCGAACTTTTTTTCAGTTTGTGTCCCTATTCACCTTGCTGTCCCTATTCACCTTGCTGTCCCTATTCACCCCATTTCACGGTCGTCAGCCAGTCGGCCTCCACTTGTGAACAACAACATCAAGTTACGGTAACAAACTGCTTACGAAATACCAGGCCATGCTTCTCCAATTTAATAAACTATTCGACTAAGACATTTGTCTTCTGTCCCTTCAGCTGACAGTTTCGATGAATTTTCAGCAACACACACAGTAACAGCCTTACCGATGGAAAGTCACTCCATCTCTCTTCGTCTGCGTTCGTCACGATTTGTACACCCGTAGGCGGCAAACGATTGCACAGTACTCTTCAATCAGCATGAAATCACAATATTGGTGAAACCAATGAAATCAAACAGTACATCAGTGACAGCTTTTCACTTCCGTTCACACGTTTAGCGCGTTTATTGGGGGAAACAATATGGCCGCCAGGACACTTCCGGTGGTGTCACAATAAATATCCGAATTGGTGTGGAGCCTCCAATCCAGTTAGTTTCGAGATCAGTGGGTTGATGATAACAGAGGAAGGCGAGGTGTGATACTGTGTTGTCTGTTGAAACTATACGGGACAATGTAGGAAAGGCGTTTAAGAGTTATATACTTATAGACACGTGTAGAATCGCTGATCCGGCAGGGTGACCTGGTCCAAGGAAAAAAATACGGGACACTCAGGCAATTACCCTTTACAACCCATTACAATTACCCTGTATAACCCATTACAATTACCCTTTAGAACCCATTACATTTACCATTCACAACCCATTACAATTACCCTGTAGAACCCATTACAATTACCATTTAGAACCCCTTAGAACCCATTACAATTACCCTTTAGACCCTTTAGAATTACCCCTTAAAACCCATTACAATTACCCTTTAGAACACATTAGAACCCATTACAATTACCCTTTAGACCCTTTGGAATTACCGTTTAGAACTCATTACAATTACACTTTAGAACCCATTAGAAGTCATTACATTTACCCTTTAGAACCCATTAGAAGTCATTACAATTACCCTTTAGAACCCATTTACAATTACCCTTTAGAACCCTATATAATTACCCTTTAGAACCCACTATAATTACCCTTTACAACCCATTAGAACTCCTCGTGGTTGAGGGTGGAGGGAGGGCACATTATTTTAATCGTATGGGAATTATCCCGTCCATCGGGTTCTTTGCTGTTCGATCGAGTAGATATGCAGCCACATATTTACATGTTAAGGCACAAAGTTTTCGGTAATTCGGTCTTTACTCTTTGAAATAACTATGTTCTGCTGAACTAATAACATGAAAACAACGTGTTTCCAAAGAGAAAGTTGCACAAAAAGTTGGGAAAATGCTGGAATTTCATCTTATAAAGTCTGATGAGAAAATGCGAATCACAACATATTTACATGAAAAAGTAAATAATTACCAAGCTTTCTTTCGAATGTGTTTTATCCAGGTTACCTTTCCTGCTTCTGAAGAGTATTTAGTGTGAAGAATGTTTTGATCCCTTGGCTTGTTGCAGGAACCATCAATTTAGACTTGTGTGTGCTTCCTGCAGCATGCTGCTTCATATGCAGTAACCATCAATTTAGACTTGTGTGTGCTTCATGCAGCATGCTGCTTCATATGCAGTAACCATCAATTTAGACTAGTTTGTCCTTCCTGCAGCATGCTGCTTCATATGCGGTGACCATCAATTTCGACTTGTGTGTGCTTCATGCAGCATGCTGCTTCATATGCAGTAACCATCAATTTAGACTAGTTTGTGCTTCCTGCAGCATGCTGCTTCATATGCCGTAATCATCAATTTAGACTCGGCGTGCTTCATGCAGCATGTTGCTTGATATGCGGTAACCATCAATTTAGACTTGTGTATGCTTCCTACAGCATGCTGCTTGATATGCGGTAACCATCAAATTAGACTTGTGTGTGCTTCCTGCAGCATGTTGCTTGATATGCGGTAACCATCAAATTAGACTTTTTGTGCTTCCTGCAACATGTTGCATGATATGCGGTAACCATCAATTTAGACTTGTGTGTGTGCTTCCTGCAGCATGTTGCTTGATATGCGGTAACCATAAATTTAGACTTTCCAACCCCTGCTCTGCGGGGAAAACTGGCCTCTAAAGGTGGTAAAGGTGGTTCATCAATTTAGACTTGGCGTGCTTCCTACAGCATGCTGCTTGATATGCGGTAACCATCAATTTAGACTTGCGTGTGCTTCCTGCAGCATGTTGCTTGATATGTGGTAACTATCAATTTAGACTTGTGTGTGCTTCCTACAGCATGCTGCTTCATATGCGGTAACTATCAATTTAGACTTGTGTGTGCTTCCTGCAGCATGCTGCTTGATATGCGGTAACTATCAATTTAGACTTGTGCGTGCTTCCTACAGCATGCTGCTTGATATGCGGTAACCATCAATTTAGACTTGCGTGTGCTTCCTGCAGCATGTTGCTTGATATGCGGTAACTATCAATTTAGACTTGTGCGTGCTTCCTACAGCATGCTGCTTGATATGCGGTAACTATCAATTTAGACTTGCGTGTGCTTCCTGCAGCATGCTGCTTGATATGCGGTAACTATCAATTTAGACTTGTGCGTGCTTCCTACAGCATGCTGCTTGATATGCGGTAACCATCAATTTAGACGTGTGTGTGCTTCTTGCAGCATGTTGTTTGATATGCGGTAACCATCAATTTAGACTTGGCGTGCTTCATGCAGCATGCTGCTTGATATGCGGTAACCATCAAATTAGACTTGTGTGTGCTTCCTGCAGCATGTTGCTTGATATGCGGTAACCATCAATTTAGACTTGGTGTGCTTCCTGCAGCATGTTGCTTGATATGCGGTAACCATCAATTTAGACGTGTGCGTGCTTCCTACAGCATGTTGCTTGATATGCAGTAACTATCAATTTAGACTTGTGCGTGCTTCCTACAGCATGCTGCTTGACATCGGATAAGCCGCCGTGGGAAATGGAGAAACTCCGTGAGAATACTGTACTGTACAGTAAGCTCAATGACAATTTTCAGTATCCTTCATCAACCAGTCATAACTGGTGGAAAGCAGCCATTCGACACAATGCCGCATGGCCTTTTCATAGTCGCCTTCCTCTTTTTCAGTGAACTTTGGCCCTTTAAAGTTTCATCACTCCCAGTCCCGTGTGAGAGTCCCATGACTCCATGACGGTCAGTGTTTTGTTCCCGGCTGCTGCTTGGCCTTATTGACGGCATATTTGTGCCAAGATGGAAGCGTACGCGCTGGCGCTGCATGCCGCCTTTCCTTTCCCTTTTCAAATATCGTTAGGAGGATGAAAACTACGGGACAAATGGCGTCCCGGGAAGGTTTGAAACGGGACACGGGACATTTGAGTAAAAAATGGGATGATCCCGTAAAATACAGGACACCTGGTCAGCCTGCCTGATCTTGCGATGGTCATACATTCAAAGTGAATCGCCTATCGCTGAAGAGTGATTATGCCATGCGCGATCAAAACCTAATCACAAGCGTTTAAATAACAAACAAGTAAGAGCAATCAGAGATTGCAAACCCTCGCCAGGATGTATTTTCAGTGGTTTTTAAGGCTTTTGTGTTAAAACAAATATGGCGGCCGAACCACGTGATCGATGACGTCATCATTAAAAAAAATTCTCCACTAATTTATTGCTAGATTATGCTCAAGAAATTTCATCTCGATCGGATGAAGTTATGTACTTGTCAAATTATGACGTCATAATAGAGGCACGCATGACATCATCATTAACAGATGTTATTCCACATGGAGAGTTCTTTACAATAAGCCATGTCTTAATTTTTTATATTCAGTGCTTTCAGAGATATAGTGGTGCAAATGTTTTTTGTTTTTCCAAGATGGCGGCCGAACCACCTGACCGGCGACGGCATAATTGTCATTTAACAATTCTACAGGTGGAGTTGCACCTATGGTGAAAATTTCCTGTCAATTGGACCAATGGTTGCAGAGAAAATCACATTTATTCTATGCGGACAAACAAACAGACAGACAAACAAACAGACAGACAAACACACGGACTCAAATGCAATACCCTCTCCTCAGGCGAGGGTAATAAGCTTTTACATGTCAGCGAGGGCATGTTTAAGAGTGGGTTTAAGGCCTTGCAAGGGTTAGTTTAAAATGGTATCGTTATAGTTAGAACTGCATTTGTACGACACAGACCCTCATATACGTGCTGGCAGTTTAAGTTAACTTTAGAATCACGATAAGGGGAGGCATCTGGAAGGAGTGCAAAAAACGTCACCAGATCTGCATACATAATAAATAGATAGCCACTAATTAAATTAATACTGTCTAAACAATCAAAACATAAAACATGATTAGTCTAGTAGGAAGACTAGGTCCCCCTGCACCCCCCGGAGATATACTTCTAATCAGTGTTTCTAGATTGGAAAAAATGTGTAGAAAATGACTAGCTATGGCCCCAAGCTGAAAAAATGTCCCACATACCATTTTTATGCAAATTACTGCTGCAAATTTTATGCAAAATTATGCAAATTTTATGCAAATTTTTGATGAGGAGTAGAGTTGAGGGGTCTTTGAGGGCTTCATCGAGGTGCTCTCGGTTGCAAGACTGGGTCATTCTGAGAAGCACAGCAGGGTCAGAGATCATGATGTTCTCCTCCTCAGTGAATCTCTCCATCAACAGCCTCTCCATTGCCTCACACACTGTTTTGAGGCAAAAGAGGGACTTTGCGTAGGCCTTTCCACTGAGAACACCTTTGAGAGATCCACTTGTTACTAGTTGTGCCTCAAAGAGAATCTCTGCATATCCAGAACCACGCATCTTGTGTCCAGTGAGCATCCCGATGTAGTTCATGGATGTGTGGAAGGGTCCAATCGTTACTACATGACTAGCAAATTCATTTGGCCAGCGCCAGATGATGGGAAGGGCTTTCATGCAGACACCCAGATCAAATGTATTCAGGACCCATCTCTGACCCACCTCAGCAGTTGCTGCCTCGGAACGCTTCAGTAGCTCACGAACAACTGCGTTGTCTGTGATCGGTTGGTGGATAGGCGTGCAGTAGTCGACTGTTGATTTGCTGGGTGGGGGAGAACCAGTTGCAGAGGTGAAACCCCCTAGCCCAGGCACAGGCTGCAGGCCATTGCCATGCCATGCAGGCACCAGGCACAGACCGATCACAGACAACGCAGTTGTTCGTGAGCTACTGAAGCGTTCCGAGGCAGCAACTGCTGAGGTGGGTCAGAGATGGGTCCTGAATACATTTGATCTGGGTGTCTGCATGAAAGCCCTTCCCATCATCTGGCGCTGGCCAAATGAATTTGCTAGTCATGTAGTAACGATTGGACCCTTCCACACATCCATGAACTACATCGGGATGCTCACTGGACACAAGATGCGTGGTTCTGGATATGCAGAGATTCTCTTTGAGGCACAACTAGTAACAAGTGGATCTCTCAAAGGTGTTCTCAGTGGAAAGGCCTACGCAAAGTCCCTCTTTTGCCTCAAAACAGTGTGTGAGGCAATGGAGAGGCTGTTGATGGAGAGATTCACTGAGGAGGAGAACATCATGATCTCTGACCCTGCTGTGCTTCTCAGAATGACCCAGTCTTGCAACCGAGAGCACCTCGATGAAGCCCTCAAAGACCCCTCAACTCTACTCCTCATCAAAAATTTGCATAAAATTTGCATAAAATTTGCAGCAGTAATTTGCATAAAAATGGTATGTGGGACATTTTTTCAGCTTGGGGCCATAGCTAGTCATTTTCTACACATTTTTTCCAATCTAGAAACACTGATTAGAAGTATATCTCCGGGGGGTGCAGGGGGACCTAGTCTTCCTACTAGACTAGATAGATGTTTCAATTAATCATCATCGATCACTTCAATCTAGATTACCCAGAGTGGCATACATGTGGGAACCATAGCTCGGCTACAGAGATTGTACACATTCACAGATTACGTTTTTTACATGATCAATGGTTGGAGGGATGAATGGATGAGGGGAAGGAGGGATGGATGGGTGTTAGGAGGGATGTATGAGTGGAGGAAGGGCTGGATGAGTGGAAGGAGAGATGGGTGAGTGGAAGGAGGGATTAATGAGCGGAAGGAGAGATGGATGAGTGAAAGGAGGGATTAATGAGTGGAAGGAGGGATGGATGAGTCAAAAGAGGGATTGTTGAGTGTAAAGAGGGATGGATGAGTGGAGGGGGAGATGTATGAGTGAAATGAGGGATGTATGAGGGGAAGGAGGGATTAATGAGTGAAAGGAGGGATGGATGAGTCAAAGTAGGGATTGATGAGTGTAAAGAGGGATGGATGAGTGGAGGGAGAGATGTATGAGTGGAATGAGGGATGGATGAGGGGAAGGAGGGATTAATGAGTGGAAGGAGGGATGGGTGAGTCAAAGGAGGGATTGATGAGTGTAAAGAGGGATGGATGAGTGGAAGGAGAGATGGATGAGTGGAAGGAGGGATGGATGAGGGGAAGGAGGGATTAATGAGTGGAAGGAGGGATGGATGAGTCAAAGGAGGGATTGATGAGTGTAAAGAGGGATGGATGAGTGGAAGGAGAGATGGATGAGTGGAAGGAGGGATGATTGAGTGGAAGGAAGGATTAATGAGTGGAAGGAGGGATGGATAATCTTGAAGGAGGGATGGATGAGGGGAAGGAGGGATTGATGAGTGTAAAGAGGGATGGATGAGTGGAAGGAGAGATGGATGAGTGGAAGGAGGGATGATTGAGTGGAAGGAGGGATGGATAATCTTGAAGGAGGGATGGATGAGGGGAAGGAGGGATTAATGAGTGGAAGGAGGGATGGATGAGTCAAAGGAGGGATTGATGAGTGTAAAGAGGGATTAATAAGTGGAAGGAGAGATGGATGAGTGGAAGGAGGGATGATTGAGTGGAAGGAGTGATGGATAATCTTGAAAGAGGGATGGATGGATGTCTCAAATGAATAATTTTGTTGGTTGTTGAAAATAATGCAAGATGGCCTGGATCAGCCGACGATTAGAAGCTGAATCCCTTCCAACAATTATCTGTGGCGCTTTGATTCTATGCAAGTGCATCATTTCAATTGGATGTTGGATGAGTGGGCGGGGTTTCACAGGCTAATCAGCTGTTTAGACGCGCACAACTAAACGGAGTTTATCTCCCTTCGCAAATTGCTGTTTAGACGTGCGTTTTGCTGTGCGTACAAATAGGGTTTTGTCAGAATTTAAGGATTAGGCGTATGTTAGCAAGATGCTTTCTAAACACCTTTTGTAAATTTCGCGATTGACTTTGTCTGAAATCAAATCAGGTGTTGTCTCATGTAGTTATCGACACAGTAACACATTTGTGCATTATTTATGTTGCGGCTCTTCCTTCTACCTTGCAGAAAAAGTGGAGAAAACTGAGACATCGAAATCGTGATCAAGAAAAATGTACTTTTTACCGCCTCATTACCTCCGCAACCAAAGGTTGCTGTCTTGTTTTCAAAGGTATGTTTTCACCCCTGTCTGTTTGTCTGTCCGTTTGTCTGTGAACAAAATATCTCAAAGTTGTGGACGGATTCGGCCGAAACTTGGAAGAGATGTAGCGTATGTGACAAGGACGAAATGATTAGATTTTGGTGAAGATCCGGATTCGGATCCGGCTACTAGAATTTTTTAAGTGATTCTTCACCATTGGGAGATCGGGCCAAAAATGATACATAGCAGGATATCTCAAAAAGTTATGGACGGATTTGGACGAAACTTGGTGGACATGTTGTGTGTGTGACAAGGAAGAATCGATTCAATTTTGGTGAAGATTCGAATCCGGATCAGAGAATATTTTTATTTTTAATATAAATTCTTCACCATTGAGAGATCGGGCCAAAAACGATACATAGCAGGATATCTCAAAAAGTTATGGACGGATTTGGACGAAACTTGGTGGACATGTTGTGTGTGTGACAATGAAGAATCGATTCAATTTTGGTGAAGAATCGAATCCGGATCAGAGAATTTTTTTATTTTTAAAATAAATTCTTCACCATTGAGAGATCGGGCCAAAAATGATACATAGCAGGATATCTCAAAAAGTTATGGACGGATTTGGACGAAACCTGGTGGACATGTTGTGTGTGTGACAAGGAAGAATCGATTCAATTTTGGTGAAGATCCGGATTCGGATCCGGCTACTAGAATTTTTTAAGTGATTCTTCACCATTGGGAGATCGGGCCAAAAATGATACATAGCAGGATATCTCAAAAAGTTATGGACGGATTTGGACGAAACTTGGTGGACATGTTGTGTGTGTGACAAGGAAGAATCGATTCAATTTTGGTGAAGATTCGAATCCGGATCAGAGAATATTTTTATTTTTAATATAAATTCTTCACCATTGAGAGATCGGGCCAAAAACGATACATAGCAGGATATCTCAAAAAGTTATGGACGGATTTGGACGAAACTTGGTGGACATGTTGTGTGTGTGACAATGAAGAATCGATTCAATTTTGGTGAAGATTCGAATCCGGATCAGAGAATTTTTTTATTTTTAAAATAAATTCTTCACCATTGAGAGATCGGGCCAAAAACGATACATAGCAGGATATCTCAAAAGGTTGAGGACGGCTTTGGATGAAATTTGGTTGACAGGTTCGATGTCTGACAAGGACGATTCGATTCGATTTTGGTGAAGATCTGAATATGGATTCGGTTATGGGAATTATTTAATTTTTTAAGTGATTCTTCACCTTTGGGAAATAGGGCCAAAAACTATGCATCGCAGGATATCTCAAAAAGATATGGATGGATTTGGATGAAACTTGTTGGACAGGTTGTGCGTGTGACAAGGAAGAATCGATCTGATTTTGGTGAAGATTCGGATCCGGATCCAGCTAGTAGAATTTATTAAGTGATTCTTCGCCATTGAGTGATATGGCCAACCAGGCGTAGGTATGCTCTCTACTGAGTGCCGTTCTAGTCTTGCTTATGTTTTACCGCTGGCATTTACTTCTGGATTTAATTGCCGTTTAATTGCCCAATGCAGTCGGGGAGCCTGGGGCAAGTTGCAACATTAACACATTGACACCAAAATAACTCATCAGCTTTTACTATGACATTTTTCTCAGCTGGAATTGTTAAATGGTTGAGCCATACTGTACCAGGAAAACGTTTCTCTCTCTTATAAAGTTTTAACGATGTGGAAGAATTGTGAACTTGACTTTCACGAATAATATTTTATTGGCTGAAGTTGTAAACTATACTGATTCACTGCACAAGTTTCAGTTTCGTGCAGAACAATTGTGTAAATGTAAGTCCCCTTTGATAATAATTGAAGTCATAAATGGCCAATTAATTAAAATAACTGTAAGCATAATTCTATAAAATCCACAGAATATACTATTATGTAGAAATTTGCTATGTTTGCACTCTCGTGTCAAAAACACAAAAACACGTGTCAAAAACAAAAAAAACACTTTTGACACGTGAGTTTGACACTCTCGTGTCAAAAACATTGTTGTCGGCAGTACAGCTAATCGCATGTCTAAATAGCGATTTACAAAGGGAAATAAGCATCCGTTTAGTTGTGCGCGTCTAAACAGCTGATTAGCCTGTGAAACCCCGCCCACATCTCCAACATCCAATTGAAATGATGCACTTGCATCATATCAAAGCGCTACGGCCAATTGTTGGAGGGGATGCAGCACATTGTTCCTCATCGTAGGTTGATCCAGGTCATCTTACATAGATTCAGCAGCCAACAAAATTATTCCTTTGAGAGATCGATCCATCCCTCCTTCGCGATTATCCATCCCTCCTTCCACTCATCCATCTCTCCTTCCACTCATGCATCCCTCATTCCACTCATCCATCTTTCCCTCCACTCATCCATCCCTCATTCCACTCATGCATCCCTCATTCCACTCATGCATCTTTCCCTCCACCCATCCATGCCTCGCTCCACTCATAAATCCCTCCTATCACCGATTCATCCCTCCTTACCCTCATCCATTCATCCCTCCAACCATTGATCATGTTAAAGACTTAATCTGTGAATGTGTACAATCTCCTATGCTTCCCACATGTATGCCACTCTGGGTAATCTGGATTGAAGTAATCAATGATGATTATTGAAACATCTATCATGTTTTATGTTTGGATTGTACACAGTACACTACATTATAATATTAATTAGTGGCTATCTATTTATTATGTGTGCATATCTATTTATTATGTGTGCATATCTGGTGCCATTTTACCACCCCTTCCATACCCTTATAGTGAATATAAAGTTAATATGAGAGTACAACTGCAGTTCTAACTATACAATTTTTGCTCAATTCTTGTTTAAACGCCTTAAACGCACTCTTAAACATGCCCTCGCCGACGTGTAAAGGTTTCTTTGTTATTTAAACGCTTGTGATTAGGTTTTGATCTGCATTTGATAATCGCTCTTCCACGATTGCCGATTAACCTTTAAGCACCGTTCATAAATTTGACTCTTATCCTGTACGAGCAACATTCTGATTTTAATTGACTGTGCTAACTTCCCTGGTCTAACTTCCCTGGTCTAACAAGGCTAACCCCCGCTCTTGCAGGGAAAATGGCCTTAAAATGCATGTTGTTGTATGTTGTGTTGTGCTAACTTCCCTGGTCAAGTTAAAACTCTGTCTTGATTGGCAGTGCTCGGTCTATTATAATAATTGTTTCACCAAACTGTAAAACAAAATAAACTAGATGGTATTCATAGAATACTTACCCTGCGCAGTCAACTTGTTGTGAGCCAACTCTTCTGTTTTTGAACATTTTTTTTCTTTCATCCAATATGACTGCCAGACCACGTGAGCGATGACATCATACATTTATATTCTCTAATATAATTGTTGCATAGATCACGCCCAATACATTTCAAACTGATCAGACGAAGCGTTGTCCCTGTATAATTATGACGTCATAATTATGGCACCAATGACGTCATCGTTAACGGCACCTATTCCCCATATGGAGTTCTTTACAATGAGCCATGTTTCAATTTTTCCCATGCAGCGGTTTGGGAGATATGGAGGTGCAACATTTTTAGGTTTTCCAAGATGGCGCTTGTACCACGTGACCTATGACGTCATGATTATCATTAAAATATTCTACATGAGGCGCTCCTATGCTGAAAATGTCGTGCCTATCAGACCAACAGCTGCTGAGAAAAAAAAAATCACAATGATCGGATACGTGTTGTACTTGTCGAATTATGACGTCATAACAAAGGTACAGATAACATCATCATTAACAAGTCTTATTCCACAAGTAGTCCTTGAGCCAGACCAAAAGTAATGCTCCGGCGGGGGGAGTAATTCTCATTATGATTTTCCATTAGACCAATGTCTCAAGTGTCAGAAAAGGTGTGATGCACATCTGAGAACGGTAGCTTAGTGCCCGGATGGACGCCATCTTTGAAACCACCCAGCTCGAAAATGCCCATTTGGTGGGGTACATTGTTGCACGTGTATCTGGACTTCTATACTAGCTATCGATGTGCGGTTGACGACTAAATATACGTCCGATGTGTACCGTCTAAATAAAAAATAATATGAAGCATTTTGTTTTAGATTAATTATTATAAAAATCAATTATCGAAAAAAAATCATATATTTTTCAATATTTTATTATTAGACTTGTACTTTTTTTAGTGAAACAACACTGGTATGATTTTCCAAATTATGCATTGTGCTACACCGTTTATCTGTCTATAAAAATAACTCAAAAACTAAAACATATCATCCACCACGAGTTTACAACAAATAAATGTAAAGAGGCATAAAATGACTTAGGCCGCCGCTGGCATTATCTATTCTGACGATAACGCAAGTTAGGAATGTCGTACGGAGAGGATTTTAACACCATACGATATCTAATAAGCAGGCGGAAATTGTTACATAGGAAATCTGCACTTTGGTGGCCATCTTGGATTTCAAAATGGCCGCCAATTATATTAATTATTCATTACTAGAGTTTGGAAAGACGTATGGAGCTGATTTTAACACCATACGATGTATATTCCTAATAAGCAAGCGGAGGTATCATTGAACATGTCATGTTTTAGTCAAATAACACCGGTATGATCTTCCAAATTATACATTTTGCTAAACCGTTTATCTGTCTATAAAGATTTTCAGGCAATTTGGCCTGCATTATAATAGAGAACAACATATGCTATACAATATACAGTGCACACAAAGTTAATCATCAGAGTCGCCATCAGAGTCATTGGCATCCTGAGCCACGATAGCATCATCCTGCACCATGTTGGAGCATCCCTGCAGCTTACACACAACAGTGCACTTCAACCCATTCAGTATGCAGGAGCAATCTGACGGTCGACACGTCCTTCTGCATGTGCATGAGATGAGATTCAAGACGACATCTGGAGCTGGTAGACCCGCCATCCATCGGATTGTGAGCGAACCGCCATCATCGAGTTCCCAACCATGTCCTGCTGATGGTGTTGGGACGTCTGGTAGGTTTTCAAGGCTGCGTCGCCAGATAGCCGCCTGATAGTTGGCCCTAAGCGTATGCTGCATCAAGGAGTCTTCACAAGGCGGCAATTGTCCAGATTCGATCTGGCCCTTCTTTGCACAGAACATGTGATAACGGAGCGAATTAACACCGACGATCTTCGTGTTCTTGGCGTACAGCTGACACGTGAAGGCCTGAATGCTATTGAAGACGTCTGTTGGTACATTCCACGAAGATCCCAGATCTGTGAATGCTTGAAGATACAGCTCATTCGCTTGCACAAGCTTCAAAGCCTTTATCTTTCCTTGGCTAGCCAGAGCACTCACAGTGTCACACCCGCTCCATGCATGAAGCCCTGGCAATGCACTGCAAACTCCAGACCCCAATACCGCAGCCAACTTTCCAACGTCGATCATTCTGACTCGAACCTTTGTTCCTCGTCTGATGAAGAGCTGACTATCGATGGTTCTGCTGAGATGAAGACTGATGATCAGAACGTCGGTGTCATCTGCCACTAAGATGATCGTCTTGTAGTGGGTAGCGGCGTGCTTTGCGTGGAGAAACATACGCGTGTCTGCTTCCTCGTGGCTACATTCGAGTGCTTGCACCAACTTCCACCTATCGCGGGTCAGTACCAGACATTTTTCACCACAGGTGACATACAGTGTTCTGTTGCCTAGCTTTTCGCGATTTGTTTCATGTTTCCACGACTCCGCCAGAAACACAACCAGTTTCTCCTTTGTCTGGCTGCAAGCAAGGAGACGCCGCCAGTTCATGATTTTGTGTGCGGGTCTGATCTCGCTGAAACTGATGCCTTCATTTGAACCGCGGTTCACACGCTCAGCTGCTTTGATGGATTCTTCTGTGTATGTGTCAAAGACAACATCGATGCGCTCACTGCCTTGACCAGCGTGAAGCGCTGCAGCAAGGATGCGGTCAGATAGTTCTTCGAACGTGTCGTTCTCGCCATGCATCTTTTGTATGAGAGCCATCGCATCAATTATTGTTGCACTTCGCTTGTCAACGTTCTCGGCTGGTTCCACAAGACCTTCCATGTGTTTCGCAAGTGCAGCTTTGTTCGTTTTTTTCATTGACCCTTTCACGCTCAAGCTGAAGTGATGACATGATGTTCAGAGCTTCTCTGAGGATTTCTTGCACTGTTGCCATATCTGTGGCAGGCGCGTTTATAGCCGGCAGGTAGCCAACTACATCTTCCGTCACCTGAACACGATCTCTAGTCATGATGTTGAAACCAGTCCACGAACTGATTGTCTGGTCGCATGGTTCCAGCATGCGAGTCATAATCCATACGTGATTTCGGCGCTGCGCAAGGGATGTTGCGCCTGCAAGAGTGTCAGAAAGATCTGCAGGCTTGATTGCAGGTGGGCCCTCTCGTTTCCCACCGCTGTATATTGGAACTAAATCGCTGGATGACGGGATAGATCGCTTCTTATCTGCTTTGGATACTGCCGATGGAGGTTGGGGCGGCAAACACGACTGCGACTTCGGTTGGACGATGATACCGTTGACGCGATGCGATGTTCCGCCACCACTCAGCGATTCCTCTAGCCTGTCGATGTTATCGAATGCTAATACAGTCGGGACCGAAGGGTGCACATGTGACGGAAGTGGTACTGTATCTTTCTCCACACTTGCTAATTTGTCTATGCATAGCGCTGTCTCGATTTCTTCCAGAACTGTGTACGAACATCCGTGCCCGAGTCGATTCAATATTCTGATGACCTCTGTATTACCGGTGAGCGTTTTCATGACCCACGGAAGTAGGACATGCTTCGATGTTCTGATGGTACCCCGGTGTACAGCATTGATGATATCTTGAGCCATCGACCATACCAGTGTGTCGGCACGCGCAGAGCTACCCCCACTCCCGCAAATCAAAGTATGCAGAAATACACGAAGAGAATCTGGTATCTTCACGTAATCTGAAGTGAGTTCTGCTGGCTGAGGCGGCCAACGTTCATTGTAATGAGCATCTTTGATCTGGTGTCGCAGTGAAGTAGCTGCACGCACAATGTTACTTTCACCGTCCGTTCGTTCAAATGCTTTCACTTCTGCTTTCAGGTTTACGCACTCTGCAGCAATCTCTCGCTTTGTCAGATTATCGGGCATCAAGTATACACGGTGTTTCACATTGAAGAAGATGAGCGATTCTCCAAACTCTCTTTGTAATGTGCGCTGCAGATTCGTCTTGATGGAGTCACGAACATCAACTGAAAATGTATCTGAAGACAGGATATCTGTTGCAACATCAACTATTGGAACAATCCTCGGGTTCAAGAACAAGTCAGTGCGAATGAAATTGAATATACATCGTATCATTTCTTTTTTCTCGATATTATCTTCAATGTCAGTTTCTACTTGAGGTTTTTGGGGCCGTGTGTAGTTTCTATAGCAGGAGAAGTGGTAGTGAGCCTCAGCTGCAACCATATCTCGTGTAGTCAATGCCAAAACTCTCTCATCATTGCGAGCTGTCGCAGCATCTCTTATTGTCTTATCTGCTCGAAGTTCAACAGCCAAGACAACTGTTTCACGGGTACGACTGCCTTTTATGAATTTTGAAGCACGCTGGCAAAAAATGCATTTATCATCGTAGACCGTTGAAGTTGATCCTGTCTCTTCCCGTGATGATCGCCGTCGCACCGCATCGCCAGTATCAACTGAAGAACTTCTAGCTGCATTGGTGAAAGTAGCTAGGTGGTTTTTGTGAGTGAAGTCTGATCTACAAGCCCTATGGTATAATATTGGAATATTAGGAAGTTCAACTGCGCCTTCTTGGACTAGCTTTAGAATTGGATAAAAGTTTCTAACTGCGGCTGCGTCACACAATGTCTTCCAAGAACTGTTGCCCGCTGCCTTGCTTAGTTCAGAGAGTGGCGACTTCTTGCTGCACAGGATGCACGTTCCGGACTCAGGTTCAATCTTCGCCCGTTTCGCCTCGACACCGGCCATCTCAGCTGAAAGAACAAAAAGACTGACGTTAGATTACTCCGATATCCGAAAAGCTCGCCAGCTTACATAGACATACTCATCCAAGTCAGTGAACATGTTAGATGGCGCCACAATACAACTCTATAATAGAGTTGTATGTGGCGCCATCTAACATGTTCACTTTTAGTTCTTAAGCCACCCACCCCCCCCCCCCCCCCCCCCTCAGAAATTAATCAGGTCACCGCAACAAATCTCAGACTGAGATATAGAATATAGAATATAGATATAGAATAGACTGACGTCACTTTCGGCACTGGGTTCTGTGGGTTGATTATCGGCGGGAAATTCCAACTGACATAGTTTCGGTTTGTGGAAAGTGCATGCCTTTTCATATATTTTTTGTGTAAACTCGTGGTGGATGATATGTTTTAGTTTTTGAGTTATTTTTATAGACAGATAAACGGTGTAGCACAATGCATAATTTGGAAAATCATACCAGTGTTGTTTCACTAAAAAAAGTACAAGTCTAATAATAAAATATTGAAAAATATATGATTTTTTTTCGATAATTGATTTTTATAATAAATTAATCTAAAACAAAATGCTTCATATTATTTTTTATTTAGACGGTACACATCGGACGTATATTTAGTCGTCAACCGCACATCGATAGCTAGTATAGAAGTCCAGATACACGTGCAACAATGTACCCCACCAAATGGGCATTTTCGAGCTGGGTGGTTTCAAAGATGGCGTCCATCCGGGCACTAAGCTACCGTTCTCAGATGTCCATCACACCTTTTCTGACACTTGAGACATTGGTCTAATGGAAAATCATAATGAGAATTACTCCCCCTGCCGGAGCATTCACTTCAAAATATGGCCGGTTGGCTCAAGGACTAAAGGGGAGTACTTGACAATGAGCCATGTTTCAATTTTTTCCATGGAGCGGTTTCAGAGATATATATAGAGGTGCAACTTTTTTCGATTTTTTCCAAGATGGTGTTTGTACCACGTGACCTATGACGTTATAATTATCAATAAAAATTTATACAGGAGGAGCCACACATATTCTGAAAATTTCGTGTCCATCGGTCTAACAGTTGCAGAGGAATTTTTGTTTTATTCATACTGATCAGATCAAGCGTTGTACTTGTCGAATTATGACATCATAATTAAGGCACCGATGACATCACCATCAACATATCTTATTCCCCTTGGTGAGTGCTTGACAATGAGCCATGTTTCTATTTTTTTCCATTGAGCGGTTTGGGAGATATAGAGGTGTAACTTTTTTCCAAGATGGCGCCTGTACCACGTGACCTATGACGACATAATAATCATTACAATATTCTACAGGAGGAGGCCCTCCTATGGTGGAAATTTCATGTCAATCGGACCAACTGTTGCTGAGAAAATGAATTTTTAAAATGCAGACACGTACGGCACACGGCACACGTACGTACGTACCTGAATGCTTAACCACGCTTTTCGCTTCATGAGCGCAGGGTAACTGGGAGCAACTGCAAGCAAACTTCTCTTAGCTGATGTTGTTAACAGCTAGATAATTAAAAGTTTATTTTGCTTGTATAGCTGTAAACACAAGTTATTCCAATCATCTGCTTTTGCAGTGATATTTCTTTCAAGTACCATTACTCATGGCCGAGTAATTAAACGTCTCTTCCTCTGATAAAACTTTAACGATGCGAAATGATTGTAAACTTTGACTTTCGAAATTATTTTCTAACCTGAAGGTGTAAACTGAATAGCTGCATAAGGTTTGTTTCGTGCAGAACAATTGTGCAAACTTCGACCGACTTTGACATTGTACATTATATGGATAATCCTTAAATGAAGTCATCAATTGCTTATTAATCTAGATTAATGTATGGAAGTACTTTTCTTTTTTTTCTTTTTTTTCTTTTTTTGTATACAGAATCGAGGCTCGTGAAAGAGCTAACATTTATCAAACAAACAAATCAAACAAACAAGCAAACAAAGTACAGTATATAAAAAGGGGAGCGGCAGACAAGATGGGGAGAGAAGGCGAGGAAGCACACAAACACAACATTTGAGAGCAGGGACATCGGGAGATGTGTGGGAGGGAGAGGGCTTGAGGGGAGGCAGGATAGGTATAAAACACAAGGACACCAAGGACTTCCAGGAAAGCAGTTGGTATTTCAAAAAAGTGGATTTTGGGGTGAAATTAGCGGGGGTAGAAAAGATCAAGGTTTTGGATTGGGGAAGATAAGAGATGGTGGTGAACAGCTGTTTTAAAGACCTGGAGGGAGTAGTGGGATTGAAGAGAGTGAGGCAGTTTGTTCCGGAGGTGGGAGAAAAGAGGAATGAAGGAGTGAAGGTGAGCAGAGAGACTTGATTTTGGCATTTTAACCATAAGAGGGTTGCAGGCATATCTTGTGCGACCTGTAATATCCGAATATGTGCGACCTGTACTTAAAAGTTAAATAACTCTCATATCCGAATCCATATTCAGATCTTCACCAAAATCGAATCGAATCGTCCTTGTCAGACACCCAACCGGTCCACCAAGTTTCGTCCAAATCCGTGCATAACTTTTTGAGATATCCTGCTATGTATAGTTTTTGGCCCTAACTCCCAATGGTGAAGAATCACTTAAAAGTTAAATAACTCTCATATCCGAATCCATATTCAGATCTTCACCAAAATCGAATCGAATCGTCCTTGTCAGACACCCAACCGGTACACCAAGTTTCGTCCAAATCCGTGCATAACTTTTTGAGATATCCTGCTATGTATAGTTTTTGGCCCTAACTCCCAATGGTGAAGAATCACTTAAAAGTTAAATAACTCTCATATCCGAATCCATATTCAGATCTTCACCAAAATCGAATCGAATCGTCCTTGTCAGACACCCAACCGGTACACCAAGTTTCGTCCAAATCCGTCCATAACTTTTTGAGATATCCTGCTATGTATAGTTTTTGGCCCTAACTCCCAATGGTGAAGAATCACTTAAAAGTTAAATAACTCTCATATCCGAATCCATATTCAGATCTTCACCAAAATCGAATCGAATCGTCCTTGTCAGACACCCAACCGGTACACCAAGTTTCGTCCAAATCCGTCCATAACTTTTTGAGATATCCTGCTATGTATAGTTTTTGGCCCTAACTCCCAATGGTGAAGAATCACTTAAAAGTTAAATAACTCTCATATCCGAATCCATATTCAGATCTTCACCAAAATCGAATCGAATCGTCCTTGTCAGACACCCAACCGGTCCACCAAGTTTCGTCCAAATCCGTCCATAACTTTTTGAGATATCGTGCTATGTATCGTTTTTGGCCCTATCTCCCAATGATGAAGAATCACTTAAAACATTCCAGTAGCCGGATGCGAATCCGGATCTTCACCAAAATCTAATCATTTCGTCCTTGTCACATACGCTACATCTCCGCCAAATTTCGTCTGAATTTTGTCCACAACTTTTTTTGCAGTTTGGAGAGATCATAACTTGTCCACAACTCTGCCAAATCCACAACTTTTTGAGATATTTTGTTCACAAACAGACAGACAGACAAACGGACAGACGGACAGGGGTGAAAACATAACCTCCATCCTGAAGGGGTGAAAACATAACCTCCATCCACCTTTGGTGGCGGAGGTAACAAGGGATATCAAAATAGTCAATTATTTCAAGGGTCAGTTAAAATGAAAGCAGAGCAATAGCGTCCGTGTGAGAGATAGAGGACAATAACCTCAAAATACTTTTTGTTCGACAAAAACAGCCCAATGATATCCATTTTGTTTCAAAACGATGTTTGACGTTTGTTATTGAATTTTAAATTTCCTAATCAATGCAATGAAATATATTCATTCCTTGACATTAAGTTATTACCTGGCCACCAAAGGTGGACAGTGGTTATGTTTTCCCCCTTGTCTTTGTTTGTGAGAAGGATCTTTTAAATACATACAGTGGCCTACAAAAATATTCACCCCGAATCAATTTGGAGTGTCACAGCGAAGGGGTTAAATACTAATTGACTCAAGACATTTCAGCTTTTCATTTTTAATTATTGTGTAAAATATTATATATAAAAAATTCCACCTTCAAATTATGGCGTATTAAGTATAAGATCAGTGACAACAAAAATCTCAATTTAATCCATTTTCAATTCAGACTGTAACACAACAAAATGTGAAAAACGTTAAGGGGGGTGAATACTTTCTGAAGGAACTGCAACTGTTATTACGAAATAAAGAATTTTTTTTGGCATTTACCGACATTGTGGAAGAGTCCCGTTTTCCAAGTACCGTACTTTAATTAGTTATTTAAGGTCTGACAGGATGGTGTGGAGGTAGTGTACTTTACCATTGATTGTAGTCAAAGTTTGATTTCCCTCCTCGGTTATAAACTGCCAGATTGTCGTTGTATCGCCAAGCATCCTTCCTTCAGATGGATGTTAACCTGGGGTTCCCATCAGCGAGCACTACCTGCTGGACATTCAAGATGCCTCGGTCATTCACGTAGACTAGGTGCGTCATCACCAACAACATCCTTGCAAAATGTAGGATTCCTTCTCTAACCAACATGGCACACTCCCAAGCAATGATGGAATTAGTAGCCATATTCTGCTTCCAATGCAAGAATGTGCAAGATGGCCACACCAATCGGTTCTAACAAATATCCAGGCTAAGATTCTTCATGAGCTCTTCCTTAATCATTTAAACAGACATATCTTCAGCAGTAAGGGATCAGAAGAGCACTCAACAGTTGAGAAATTTATGGAATGGAAGAAAGTTCAACCTATGAGGGAAAGCCTCTTATCTCTCTCTTATCTTCTTATCTTCGCTTATCTCTTATCTTCCGCCATCCAAAACCTTGAACTCTTCTACCCCCGTTAATTCACCCCCAGATCCACTTTTTTGAAATACCGACTTCTTTCCTGGAAGTTCTAGCAGTTTCCATGTGTTTTATACCTCTCCCACCCCCCCCCCCCTCCTTCCCATGCCTCCTCCCCCCAAGCCCTCTCCCTCCCACGGATCTTCCGTTGTCCCTGTTCTATGCTGTTGTACTTGTGTGCTTCCCTCTCTCTCCCCATCTTGTTCTCCCGCTCCTTTTATTGTATGTTTTGTGTGTCCGTTTTTTTTTTTGCGATTGATGTTAGCTCTTACACGAGCCTTGATCTTGTATACAAAAAAAGAAAAGAAAAAAAAGCCATAATCCTTTCCTTGTCAAAATGTTTGAGCCTAAAACGACCTTATTCCAACAGCAGCAGGATCCTCAACCACCGCTGGGAAAACTGACAGTTGTTGGAAACGACATAGAAAGCACTATAACATGAGCTTTGTATTGCTTGGAGGAAAACGTGTTAACTTCCCCTCAACCAGCTGAAAGAAAAAATAGGAAATCCACAAAGATGACTTCTGGTCGTTACATTACATTGGATAGTCTCAAAAATGGCGACGACTGCAATAGCATGGCTGGAGGTCATTGGGATCTACTCAGTTATTTGGGATGTTGTTAGTTAACAATCACTGCAAAAGGCAAAGTTGGGGTTTGAGGGAAGGAGGAAGTGCAATCAAAAGTGAGTGCATCAAAGAAAGAGTCAAAAACTGCAAGAAGGGAAACAAACGAATGCATGAACACATAAATATGACATTATGGGTTGAGACACAGTTGCAGGGAAGGACATTTCCAAAAGAGCCGCAGGACGTGCAGGGCATGAGCTGAACCCGTCATATCAAGAGAAAGAAGCCGAGCGGAGGATGCGAGGGAATCTGGAATCTGCAGTGAACATAATTGAGTCAAGTCCACAATAAAGGAGAATGATATGGAAATCAGGCGTAATGATCAAAGTTGGCATGGTCTATGGAGACCAACTGGGGTTGAATGGGAGGAGGAGTAACTGCAGAGTAGACCCAAGGCAAATTATTTGGGAGAGCAGAGGCAAAAGTTATTGAAGAGTATGAAGCAACAATTAAAAGATGTTCTTCAGAGGCCAAGCTGTGCCAAGTGAGCAAACACCATAATTAGAACTGGGTTGTGAAGCACCTCTGCAGGTGCTGAGTGGAGTCAGCCAGGTTAAGTGGTATACGGACAATCGGACATGGTATTTTATGCTGTCAGCGTCATTTGCTGCCATCCAAGTGACCATAAGTTTTTGAGATATTGTGCTACGTATCGATTTTAGCCCTATCACTCAATGGTGAAGAATCATCTGGAAATTAAATAATTATCGTATCCGAATCAATATTCAGATCTTCAACAAAATTGAGTCGATTCTTCCTTGTCACACACCCAGCCTCTCCACCAAGTTTCGTCCAAATCCGTCCACAACTTCTTACGATATCCTGCTACGTATCGGTTTTAGCCCGATCTCCCAATGATGAAGAATCACTTAAAAGATTCTAGTAGCCTGATCCGAATCCGGATCTTCACCAAAATCGAATAGTTTCGTCAGTGTCATATACACTACGTCTATGCCAAATTTCATCCAAATCCGTTCACAACTTTTTGAGATATCTTGTTCACAGACAAACAAACAAACAAACAGACAGACATGCAGGGGTGAAAATATAACCTCCATCCACCTTTGGTGGTGGAGGTAAAAATTCATACGTATCGGAACAAGCGTTGTACTTGTCGAATTATGATGTCATAATGAAGGCACCGATGACATCATCATTACCATATCTTATTCACAATGACAATGAAGTTGACCCAATAACAAAAAAAATTCCATTGAGAGGTTTCATAGATATAGAGGTGCAAAGTTTTTTCAAGATGGTGTCCATACCACGTGATCTATGGCGTCATAATTATCACTAAATAAATTATATGGGAGGAGGTGCTCCTATGGTGCAAAATTTCCTGTTAATTGGAACAACGCTTGCTGAGAAAACGAATTTTAAAATGTAGACCCGTACGTACGTCACACGTGTGCACGCAACCGATCGCTTAACCAAGCTATTTGCTTTGAGCGCAGGGTAATAATCATGATCCAATAATGCGATGGCGATGTCAATGATGGCGATGACACAGACCTGACGAGTTGATGGAGATGGTGACGTTTCGGGGTTATTGTGTTGATGACCCATGTCAATTAATTACGTGAATAAATGTGGAAAGTAGTTCGCCAACCCACGAATATTCGAGCACATTAACAGCAGTCCGCAAACCTTGCCTCCATAAGCGAGCATCGCGATCGAGCGAATCCACGAGTAGTGGCCGGATAAGAGCACCAACTTTTGCACATCATTTCATGAGGGTACTATCAACTTTCAAAGAGTTCACCTGTTACGAGTTGCAATCGGTTACATTTGTTTGGCATTTTAAATATTAAATAGGCATGGCCGAGAAACAAACGAAACCCATTAGAATTACCCTTTTAAATTAGCCTTTAGAACCTTTTACAATTACCCGTTATAATCCATTATAATTACCGAGATAATTAGCCATTAGAACCCATTATAATTACCCTTTAGAAATATCCTATAGAATTACCCTTTTAAATTAGCCTTTAGAACCTTTTACAATTACCCTTTATAATCCATTATAATTACCCTTTATAATTAACCTTTAGAACCCATTGTAATTACCCTTTAGAAATATCCTTTAGAATTACCCTTTTAAATTATCCTTTAGAACTTTTACAATTACCCTTTATAATCCATCATAATTACCCTTTATAATTAACCTTTAGAACCCATTGTAATTACCCTTTCGAAGTATCCTTTAGAATTACCCTTTATAATGAACCTTTAGAATCCATTAGAATTACCCTTTAGAAATATCTTTTAGAATTACCCTTTTAAATTATCCTTTAGAACCTTTTACAATTACCCTTTATGACCCATTAGAATTACCTCGATAATTAACCATTAAAACCCATTATAATTACCCTTTAGAAATATCCTTTAGAATTACCCTTTTTAATTAGCCTTTAGAACCTTTTACAATTACCCTTTATAACCCATTAGAATTACCTCGATAATTAACCATTAGAACCCATTGTAATTACCCTTTAGAATTATCCTTTAGAATTACCCTTTATAATGAACCTTTAGAACCTATTAGAATTACCCTTTAGAAATACCCTTTTAAATTAGCCTTCAGAATCTTTTACAATTAGCCTTTATAATCCATTATAATTACCCTTTAGAACCCTCTAGAATTGCACTTTAGAACCCTTTAGAATTAAACACGGTGGGTGAGAAACGTTCTTCTTCAATTTTGATGGATGGAAGGCCATATCCAAATATTGAAGTGGCTTCACCGCTTAAAATTTTTATTAGCATCCTCTCTGCGCATGTGCGATCGAGAAAAATTAGAGATGAGGTATGGTAAAACGACAAACTTGTCTTCCTATTATTGTTCCAATTTGTGTTCACAATATAACAATCGATTTAAAGAAGTTGTTCCTTGATCATAAACTGACGATAATAAATTGACAAGACAGAGAGATGGACGGGCGGATACGATTCAATATTATTGCTTAACCCCGCTTTTCGCCTCTCGTGTGCAGGGTAATAAAACTCATGCACCATGCTCGACACAAAGCATCGGTTCTGCCAAATAAGTTTGTTGGGTTGTGCTGTAATCTTGGCCAAGTCGCCACATTGACACATGATACTCAAAGAGTGAGCAACAATTTGGAACTTGTTCATATTTCCGGTGTCGCGAAATAAATCTGCCCACGTATAAACTCAACCCCCGGCGAATCTGTACCGGTATAAACTCGCCCCCCGGCGGATACGTTTCTCGCCCCTATCAGAATAGAATCGCCCCCCATTCTTGTTTGCGGATATATAAATATACATATGGAAATATTGGTTTACAAGAGGGGACGTGATAAAAGTACTACTTATATGGTTTGGGGAATTGATTGAGTGCGGACTTACACATTTTCTCAATCTTTTTAAGACATACTTGAACACTTGATATAGTAATTATTGATAGATTTTTATTGGTTTATTTTTATTTTGGTGGTTTTATGGTTATTTTTATGGTTATTTTATGGTTATTTTAATGGTTATTTATGGTTATTTTATGGTTAGTTTGGTTATTTTATGTTATTTTTGGTTATTTTAATGGTTATTTTAATGGTTAGTTTAATGGTTATTTTATGGTTATTTTATGTTATTTTTGGTTATTTTTATTTATTTTTATGGTTATTATGGTTTTATTTTTATGATTTACACCAATATTCAGTTGCTCTAGTTGTAGATTAATTGTAAAAGAACTCTTCCACAATCACCAAGAGCCATACAATTGCTACACTTTTTTCCAAGTTTGAATATCTGCTGAAACATGTACATATATATTATGAGGGGGGCGATTTTGTCACGGGGGAGAGTCTTTTCATGGCAGGGGGGCGAATCTATTTCGAGGGGGGCGAATCTGCACCGGTACAGAATCGCCGGGGGGCGGATCTGCTTCGTGACACTTATAACTTTCGTTTCGATAACTTGCTGCTCTTTGTGATCCATTTGTGGTATTGGGATCTTTAACATCCAGCAACGTATCCCAGCAGACAAGTCACCAACTTTAACGTCCAACTGAGGGATGGCGCACTAATAAACTAGAACGGCACTCAGTAGAGAGTATGCCTCCGGCAAGTGAACAGTTTACGTTTTCTATCCCAGAAAATCACAATACAGAATCACATTTAATAAATATCACCCGTCTACAACTTCTTGAGATATCCTGCTATATGTTGGTTTTAGCTTGATTTCTCAATGGTGAAGAATGACATAAAAATTAAATAATTCTCATATCCAAATCCATATTCAGACATTCACCAAAATCTAATCGATTCTTCCTTGTCGTCCGAATCCGTCCACAATTTTTGAGATATATTTGTTCACAAACGGACAAGCTGACAAAGAGCCAGACAGACAGGGGTGAAAACATAACCTCCATCCACCTTTGGTGGCGGAGGTAATAAAAGGAAAGAGCAATTCATTTCCAATTATTTTATTACTAAAAAGAGATGGGGAATAAAATAATGAGTGAGATCAAAAAAGTATATTTCGAGGAAAGGACGGAAGGCTGGGAGCATGCAGATCACAAACAAAAGACGAGTCAAACATAGGCACTTTATTGTTCAGTATTCCTTCATACCATGAATTTACAATGATGATAAAACACCACACACAAAAAATATTACGATGCAGGAGAGCAAACGGTTTTTGCAGTAGCTTTACACTTCCATACAAAATGCAGCAACATTCCCCTTTTAATACACTGCAAAATAACTAGGCAATCACTTTCACCGAAAAATGTGCACCACGTGGCGGAATCGATAGTATGTAAGTCTCCATAATTGGTATTGATATGGAAACGTAACTTTATATTAGAGTTTAATAGGTTGCACACTCTTTAACGGGCACCAGAGAAACCAAAAATGATGGATAGGAAAACTCGAATTTGAGGCTTTCTTTGCCGAAACATATCAAACAGGAGTACATTGCAAGAGAATTCCGGCATATTTTCAAGAGTCGATGAGAACGTCCTATCACATTGTAAATATAAATCAAAAATATTTTTTGGAGGCTGGCACGACCTTCGTTTGGTCACCAACCCTCCAGACACATTCTGAAGCTATCATCTGCAGATAACACTTCACCTCATCTTGTTTATTAAAAAGTAAAAACCTGCCCAACCAAATGGCCACGGTTGTATACAGCAAGTCCTGTGGAACTTGGTTCAACTGTCCCCCGCCACCTCTTCCCGCATTTCAAAAACAGACTTCGTCATTTTTTCATGAGGTTCATATCTTCACAAAACAAACCAGCTCACTTCTGTAGCTAGAAATAAAAATTCTCAATCTTGTGACTACGACTTCACTTCCAATTATTTCTTAGCACCTGCACCAACCAACAATCAAACATCCTTTTTGATCCTACAACATGTGCCAATGCTTTAAGTGTCACACTGAGTTAAGAAACAGAACAATTAAAAAAGAACAACCAACATCTTTTCGGTGTCTCTGCCCTGCTCATAACTGTTTTTCCTTAATAGCCCTTTGTGTGCCGTTTCACGTTCAGCTGTCCAGCTCTCGTCATCCGTAACCAGCCTAGTAATCATCATCCCATGCTCTGGAATCTCTCTCCCAGCACTTCCGGCAGCCATGGAGTTTTTCCAGACCGTCTCGTTGCTGGTAACCAGCATCAGGATTCCCCATCGTCTCAATCAACTTGTTCACCTAAATAAACATGATTAATTGAAAGAATGATGAATAATTCGGTATTACTCCCAAGTGTTTGTAATTAAACAGGTCAGTGTGTTGGCTTCTAAGAAGTTAAAATTTGGTCATTAGATCCTCGGACTTAAGTTGTTTAGGTTATATATATATATATATATATATATATATATATATATATATATATATATATATATATATATATATATATATATATATATATATATATATATATATATATATATATATATAGTGTTGCGGTTTTAGAACCCAAACTTTCTTGTAAATATCCCCCAACATTAAAAGGTTAAAAGGTTGCACCCCATAGTTAGGCCACAAGCAACACGTAGGCCACCATAGGACTTCAGTTATTTCATTAGTATGTGTTTAGATAAGGCCGTGTTTCCAATAGTTGAATCTGCGTTGTGTCAATCAAATAAGAAGTAGGCCCCATTGCGTCCATTTTGCAACCCCCCTCTCCAAGCGACGCCATTACGCGCCCTCCAGTCTGCCCATGGCCCTCCCAATTTGTTATGCGCCTTTGTTAGCAGCGTTCGCTGCCTTGAGATGGAGCTCGCTCAAACGCCGCCATAAGACACGAGGTGAGGCCTGGAAAAAGGGGGCGGAACGCCAAGAAGGTGTGGCCACGTCATCCAGCCGTCAAAGGCGGAGCCGGTAATGCCCTCACCAGCCAACCAGGGCTGAAGGGACATCGCTGGCAGGCGTGGCTTTTGGGCTCGCGGAGCGATCGTTGCTTGCGTTATAAAAGCACGAACGTAAAGCCCTTTCGAGAGACTCATGCGCCGGCGTTTGTTAAAGAGGACGTGTTGGAAGGGTGGCTTGGAGAAGGACTGAGAAGAAGAAGGGCGCGCTTGTTAAAGAGGACATTGGGGAGAGAGAGGGCGTTTGGCACAAGTGTGTACATATTACATACGCAGGACACCAGCTTCCCCCCGCTATATAGCTGTCCGGTCGCATTCAACTACGCGCGGAGCTGCCTGCCGGGTTTCGCCCGCTGGACCAGACCCTGGACCCCATCGCCGGACCCTCTACCTGTTCCATCAACCATCTACAACCCCCGTGTGAGTGCGTATGTTTGTCCTGGGTATTAAGGATGACTGTTTTAAGACTGCCCTGTGTTCTGCTTCTTCCTCTTCCTATCCTGTACATTCTTTTGTTTCCTCTTCTTTCTGTATATGTGTAATAAATTGCCTTGTTCTTTCTTGGTTTCCTCTTGTCCGATCGCATCCGTCTTATCTCTCATTGGGTAAACGTGGCACGATTAGAAACCGCTCAGGCTCCGGTTTAATCCCATTGTTAACGGCTCGGATCGCGGATTGCTATCCGCTCGGCATTTTCCATCATATCCGTGGTTCGAGCAGGAGTTATTTCCCTGCTTTGCGGTCGGTGTTCGTAATTAGGTATTTGGGACTAAATTGACCAATAACCCTACCTAATACCGACCGGAAGGAGCGTATAACCCCCAGGACTCGGGTCGGCCAGATAACAAGACAAGGGGATTAACCCCCCCCCCCCCCTTGATAAGGGGAGAGCCGACGTCCGAGGTCCGTAACAATATATTTCGTATACAAAATCGAGGCTCGTGTAAGAGCTAACATTAAATCACATAAAAACAAACTGACACATACAACATATGATAAAGGGAGCGGGCCACAAGATGGGGAGAGAGATGGAAGCACACAAGTACAACAGTAGAGAACAGGGACATCGGGAGATCTGTGGGAGGGAGAGGGCTTGGGGGTAGAGGGAATGGGAAGGGGGGGAGGGGTGGGAGAGGTATAAAATACATGGACACTGCTAGGACCTCCAGGAAAGAAGTCGGTATTTCAAAAAAGTGGATCTGGCTTGAATTAACGGGGGTAGAAAATATCAAGGTTTTGGATGGGGGAAGATAAGATATGGTGATCAACAGCTGTTTTAAAGACCCGGAGGGAGAAGTGGGATTGAATAGTGAGGGAGTTTGTTCCAGAGGCGGGAGAAAAGAGGAATGAAAGAGCGAACGTGAGCAGAGAGTCTTGATTTTGGCAGTTTCACCATAAGAGGCTTGCTGGCAGATCTTGTGCGACCTGTAGAAATATTTGGGGGACAGAGCACAGAGAGAGCTGGGGGAGCTAGGCCGGAGAGGAGTCGATAGAAGACAGAAAGACCACCAACCTGCCAGCGGTGAGTGGGTGAAAGGACCTCGGAGTTAGCTTCATCGCAGGAGATTCCAAAGAAAAGGCCTCACAAGAAACAAGATCAGGATGAGTCTGTTTGGCTTAGTGATCCCGAAATATTGTATTCACCATGAAAACAGAATTTACATTCAGTGCATTCAGAAAGTATTCAAACCCCTTCACTTTTTTCACATTTTGTTATGTTGCAGCCTTATGCTGAAATCGCTTAAATTCATTTTTTCCCTCATCAATCTACACTCAATACCCCATAATGACAAAGAGAAAACAGGATTTCAGAAAGTTTTGCAAATTTATTAAAAATAAAAAAGTGAAATATCACATTGACATAAGTATTCATACCCTTTGCTATGACACTAGAAATTTAGCTCAGCTGCCTACCATTTCTCTTGATCATCTTTGAGATGTTTCGACACCTTGATTGGAGTCCACCTGTGGTAAATTCAATTGATTGGACATGACTTGGAAAGGCACACACCTGTCTATATAAGGTCTCACAGCTGACAATGCATATCAGAGCAAAAACCAAGCCATGAGGTCGAAGGAACTGCCTGTAGAGCTCAGAGACAGGATTGTGTCGAGGCATAGATCTGGGGAAGCCTACAAAAAAAATTCTGCTGCATTGAAGGTTCCCAAGAGCACAGTGGCCTCCATAATTCTTAAATGGAAGAAGTTTGGAACAACCAGGACTCTTCCGAGAGCTGGCCGCCTGGCCAAATTGAGCAATCGGGGGAGAAGGGCCTTGGTAAGAGAGGTGACCAAGAACCCGATGGTCACTCTGGCTGAGCTCCAGAGATCCTGTGTGGAGATGGGAGAAACTTCCAGAAGGACAACCATCACTGCAACACTCCACCGATCTGGGCTATATGGCAGAGTTGTTTGGAATCTTCTCCACTTGTATATGATCTTCTGGACAGTCGAATGATCGATTTCAAATTGTTTGGAGATCTTTTTAAATCCCTTCCCAGACTCGTAGGCATCTGTAACCTTCTTTCTGAAGGCCTCAGAGAGCTCTTTTGATCTAGGCATGGTGACGCCGCACACTTCAACAACAAAGATCAAACCAAACTAAATGTCTGAGGTTTAAATAAGACAGGTTCCTCCAAGATCCTCTCTGACGATGTTCTAATCATTTGCACTTGAGCTGGTGCACCTGATTCTAATTTTAGGGATTTGAAGTAGTGATAAATATAGGGGTGTACTTACTTTTTCCACATGCGAAATTTGCATTTATGTTTATTTAAATTATACAATGAACTACAAAATGTAAATGTTTCATGATACTTGTTATATTATATCACGTTTATCTTTCAATATTGTTGAAATGAAGATCAAATAGCTGTATGTTGAAAAAGTCAAAACTTTACATGGGGTGTACTTACTTTTTCCCATGACTGTACTCAGTGTGTACCTGAAAGTTGCAATTGAAATGAAATCAATTGAAATCCTTGTGTTTATACTTCTCCCACCCCCCTCCCCACCCCCTTCCCACGCCGCCTCCCCCCAAGCCCTCTCCCTCCCACACATTCCCGATGTCCCTGCTCTCAAATGTTGAGTTTATGTGCTTCCCCTTCTCTCCCCATCTTGTCTACCGCTCCCCTTTTTATATACTTTGTTTGTTTGTCTGTATGATTTGCTTGTGTGATAAATGTTAGCTCTTTCACGAGCCTCGATTCTGTAAACAAAATTTTTTTTTTTTTAAATGTCATCATATCTGTAATATGAGAAATTGAAAATTTCACAGGATTCGTAGATCTTTTCATTTATTTTACAACAGGCAATCTATTCCATAATCTAGTTCCACTTTTCAATTAGAAGCAAAGTCCCAAAGTGGTATATAAAGAAGTCAGAGGAATGAAAAGTAAAAACCAAAAAAAGAAAATAGAATGGCATGAGTAGAGCGCAGTCTCACCTCGCACATTCATTCTGAACAAAAACTACCATTGCTAACTGAACACGCTACTATTATGGCCCACTGCTATTATGGCCCACTGCTATTATGGTCCACTGCTATTATGGTCCACTGCTATTATGGTCCACTGCTATTATGGCCCACTGCTATTATGGCCCACTGCTATTATGGCCCACTGCTATTATGTCCCACTTCTATTATGTCCCACTGCTATTATGTCCCACTGCTATTATGTCCCACTGCTATTATGGCCCACTGCTATTATGGCCCACTGCTATTATGGCCCATATACCTATATCATCCATGTACACTATTATGTCACATATTTTTCCTTTAATCCCATATAGCTACCATACCATGTCACCTATGATATCAGAGTTAGCAATAAAATATTCTCCATGGAGAGTCCCGCCTTTGTTTAAAGTTTCGCATCGATTGGACAGGCGGTTGCAAAGAAAACCATTTTAAAGTGAAAATATATAGACTCAAGCATGTATGCACAGACAAGCATGCACACTTTGCAATAGTTTATCATCTTACTATAATTCACCAAATGTCCGTCTGTCCGTTCCCAGGTACCGCAAAAATGGATGAACCGATCGCAACGATATTTTGGGTGAGTAATCCTGGGACCCCCTGGAGTAAAACAGGCTATTTTGTTTTTCCAATTTTTCCAATTTTCAAATTTTCCAGTTTTTCCAAACACTATGGAATAATATTTACCGATATGAACAGTGATGAGGCTTTTATTGAAATTCTACAAATACTGTTTAGACTTTGATGAGAATTATGAACCTGCCGCAAATGCGGAAGTGGACAGATTACGGCAATGAGCTGGTTTGATAATATCCCAATACAACTGTCATTTCAAACAGTATTTTGTTAAAGTATCAATTGATGATTGGAATTGAGTGAATACAATTACGATTTTGAATTCGTAATTGTGTTCACCCAACCGTACGGAACTTCACATCAGGATTTAAATATTTGTTTATGTCACGAATGTTGGTAAAAGTTTATTTTTATATTAATACTATTTAATTTGTGATTTGAGTTATGCTGTTTGGAATGAAAAAAGCAATATCGAGTTCAAGTGAATGACGAAATGCCGTGACGGTTTCTACTTTTCTAAACGTGAAATTCGTGGATCGCCATATGCAGATTCGTCCCAGTGTGTACCCTGGATTAGAATAGGTACACCGTATCCCTGCGTGTCGTAAAAGACGACTAAGAGGGTTGGCATCAGGAAGGGCATCCGGCCATAAAAAGATTGCCTCAAAAAGAGAACTATGACAATTACAACGACATATGGGCAGGGTACAGCCTGAAGTGGAGATCGGTTTCTGAGGTTTGGGACATGGAATGTAGGGACAATGACAGGGAGATCAGGAGAAGTGGTGGAAGTATTGGTCAGAAGAAGAGTGGACATATGTTGTGTGCAAGAGACGAGATGGAAGGGAAGTGGTGTGAGAATGGTGTAGGGTAGGCAGGGACAGAAATACAAGTTTGTGTGGCAAGGGTGCCCGGAGGGCGTGAATGGTGTTGGTGTCCTATTTTCTGAGGAGTTTGTAGACAGTGTGGTGAGTGTGACTAGAGTGAGTGAAAGGTTGATGATGGTGAAAATGATGATTGGAAAGCTCTTGGTGAACGTCATCTCGGGATATGCTCCGCAGGTTGGTCGGAGCTATGAAGAGAAGGACAAGTTCAGGTGTGCAATACAGAACCTGATGGAAAACGTGAAAGACGAGGAAGTTGTTGTGGTTGGAGGAGACCCAAATGGACATATGGGAAGGAGTATGGACGGTTTTGAGGGAGTTCATGGGGGTGACGGATATGGTGCGAAAAATGGAGAAGGTGAAAGGATTTTGGAGTTTGCTGATGGAGCTGATTTGTTGATTTGTAATACTCAGTTCCAGAAAGAGGATAATAAGCTTGTTACATACACGTCAGGTGGGTCGACGACAACCGTTGACTACCTGATGGTGCGTAGGCGAGATAGGGGGCACCTCCGGGACACAAAGGTGATCCCGGGGGAGGAGGCTGTTTCACAGCACCATTTGGTTGTCTGCGACATAAGGGTGAAAGGTGCGAGGAGAGCTCGGCGGGTGAAGTACCAACCGAGAATGAAGGTGTGGAGGTTGAAAGAGGTGACAGTAAGGGAGGCATTAAAAGAGAGGCTGAGTAGGGTCGAGGATGATGTGGTTGAGCTTTAAAGTGGTTGGATGTCAATGAAAGCTAGTGTGTTGGGAGCCGTTGGTGAGGTATGTGTGTCAGGTCTCAGATTTGTTACTGCTTAATGCTCAATTATAAATGCCGGTTGACTGACGTATTACCACGTAAGCTATGTTATAAAATGCTGTTCTATAATGTTATTTCATGAGTTAATAAAATGTATTCGAACCTTAGGTAGGCTGCTTGAATCGTAGACATAAATCCTTTGATAAATTGCCAAAAACATTAACTGTTTTGTTTAATGACAGTGACGCCTGAGTTACAATGAGGTTTTTGCTTCGCTTTCATTTAAAATGAGGAAAGGCTCGCTTCAGTCGTGTTGGACAAATTGTATACGTGTGCACTTTCGAGGCTAGATAAGGCCGGTCGTAAAATCCCTATCATGATTCTCCCAATCGGCGCCTCGAGCCGCGGGCAGGAGAACGCTCACATGCGCGTGATTTTGCGTAACACTAGCAGAATGTTTAGGTTGCAGACATAAAACCTATCGTGAACCATATATATTTTGTATTAATCACAGCGACGCTTGACTCTGTATAAACATGCTCTGAATTACTCATTTTGAACAAACCCATATACTTTATGGGTTTGTCGAAGCCAAGAATGCACCCTCCCTTTAATGAGTTATATTTTCTGCCTCGTCGGAGTTTTGAAATCACATCTGGTCCGAATGATAAGGTGCGTGCTGCACTCCCCCGAATGACAGAGCGGATAACGGTGGGGGCTAGGAATGACGGGGAGGGACTCTCGCCAGTCGCTTTGTTCTCTCGGAGATTTTCTGATAATCGTATTCATATATAAATGAATGAGAATCAATGTGTTTTCAGGAAGGCTTGACTTGGCATGTTCTTGCTGTAGCTTGCTGTAGACGTCGGTCTCCTCCGGATCCGTATAAAGTGTTATTTTAATAAAGGTCTCGTCATTCTCAAGCCTGTTGGTGGAACTCTACCTCGATCAGAAAAGGTGGTTTCTGACATTTGGTGCCGTGACTCGGATTGCAGCAGACAGAGGACAGAGAGAGCGGACCCCGAGCGACAGAAGGAAGGCTGTCCGAACGCCGGGACGCCGGCACGTCGTACCTTCCTTCCTGGAGCGGGTTCAGCCCGTTCCTTTCTGCCTTCTGCTCTGCCTGCTCTCCGAACAGAAATTGTAAGTAGAGGCTCATTTCAGGCCACAGAATGACGTGTCTTTGTTGAAATCACCTGGATATCATTTAAGAGTAACGTTACAATATTTGCGCTGGATAAACATTAAGAGTAAAGCTAAGGATAGATTTAGCGCTGGATATTATTTAAGAGTAACGTTACAATATTTGCGCTGGATATTATTTAAGGGTAACGTAATAATTAACAAGGACGAGGGGGAAAGTGAGGTCGGACAGCCGTAAAGGTTGAGTAGGCCGAGAACTTTCCAGGAAGGATCAGCCCAGAGCAACAAGATGGGAAACAAGCTAACGAAAGAAGGGGAACCCCTCAAGGGAACCCCGGCATCTTTCATGTTTAAGAGGCATCATTTTGCCGCGGTAAGACCAATAAAGGACTGGGCTGTGCTAACTAAAGATTTAAGTCATCCCTGGCCAGAGGAGGGATCGTTTGCACTTGACAAATTGGAAGTGTTGTACGGAGCTTTGGATAAGCTAGAAAAGGAAAAGAAACACTTCCCACCCGATTATTGGAAGGTGTTTGGGTGGTGGGAAAAGGAAGGAATGAAGCGATTGGCGGCCACAAGACAGGCTAGCCTGGCAGGGGAAGTACTGAAGCTTCAGGACCAAAAGAAGCAAGCAGACAAGGTTCAGGACAAAACAATTAGGGAGGTAGTTAAGCAAGCAAATCAGCGGCTAATGCCGCTCGTCCAAAATCCGGACCAAGACCCCGCGGTAGGGGAGGTAGCCACCATGCCCCCACCCCCCCAAGCCCTGAGCCCTGTCCCCGGGCTACAGGCGCCACCTCTCCCACCCCCGCCCCTGTTCCCCCAGGGGTTAGACCCCCATAAAACTAGACCAGCCGCCCCTCAGGTTCACCTTAGCCCGGGCAATCCTTTTAGAGGACAAGAAATTAATGGGGCGGACAGCGGGTTCACGGCCCAAGAGGGGCCAGGAGAACTGTACCCCTCATTGGAAGGGTGCACGGAATCAGAGAACCCACAACCTGCAATTGGGATGTGTCCTTTAAAAACAATAGGACTGAACAGGGGGGCACCCATTAACATCAGGATACCCTGGAGGGAATCAGATTTGGCGTCTATGCAGGAGCGGGTGAGAACCCTGCTGGCTGAACATCCCGGTCAGATACCAGAATTTATGCGGTTGTGGATACAAAATACAGGCGCAGATTGGCGAGACGTCTGCCACATGGGGAAGGCTGTATTGCCCGCGCGGGTGTGGGACCAGGCCAAAGTACACGCACGCTGGCCAAATGTAGCACCGCCCCCGGCCGCAACCGCGGCCCAGACCCTCGCCGATTGGGAGGCCCTGGTCGACCTATTGTTGGCCGGGGTATACACCGCACTGATGCCAGCCGCAGGGCCAGATTGGAATAAAATATACGGCCTAAAACAGAAGCATGGCGAAGCAGCCATCGATTGGAGAGAGAGGGTA
Source organism: Myxine glutinosa (assembly GCF_964187855.1). Lineage (NCBI taxonomy): Eukaryota > Metazoa > Chordata > Myxini > Myxiniformes > Myxinidae > Myxine > Myxine glutinosa. The sequence goes on from NC_136261.1 coordinate 250,943,717, forward strand.
GAAAGAGCAGTGTTAAAGTGGGGAGGACTGGGCCAGGTGCGGGCACAAGATCTCCCTCACGCTGTAGTGAACAACTTTTTGGTAGAAGGGATGAGACCGGCAGTTAGGAAGCGCATTCAAACGGCTATGATAGGATGGAGAAACACCCCAACCGACCAACTAGTTGAAGCGGCCGAACAATGTGGCGACGGAGACGATAAGAAGGTCGATGTTAAGGACGACATGTTGCAAATGCTGGTCCAGGAAAAACGGGCCCAACTCAACCAAAAAGAGAAGGGGAATCAAGGCCAAGGACGGGCCCAGAATCGGAACACTAGGATAGAGCCCAACGAAGAGTGGGGCCGCGATAACGAAAACGACGACGACGTCGACGATAACGACAATGGACGAGTCGACATGCGGACACAAGGGCCCCCTCCCCAAAATTGGAACCCACAAGGGCCCCCTCCCCAAAATTGGAACCCACAAGGGCCCCCTCCCCAAAATTGGAACCCACAAGGGCCCCCTCCACCGCAAAACTGGAACATGCAGGGGCCCCCTCCACCGCCGCAGAGCTGGGCCATGCAACCACCCCCTCCACAGACCTGGGCAGTACAAACGCCCCCTCCCCAGAACGGGTATCCACAGGGACCCCCTCCCCAAATCGATGGGCCTCCCCCAAGTTATTGGACCCCAAGCGGAGCGAACGGGAATGGGCCGCCACAATGGGACCAACGGAACCAACAGCCTGCGAGGCGTCCGACGCAACAGGGTCAGCGCAATAGCAACAGGTACCCCGCATCCACCGCTCCACAGGGGGCGTGCTTCCGTTGCGGACGGACGGGACATTGGAAACGCGATTGCCGGGGGCCCCGCCAGGGGTACCCGCCACAGAGAAATCAAGTAGCCTATTGACAGGAAGCCGGCGGGCCGCCCGTAGAATGTCCCCTCTTGACTATGACACCAACCGAGGAGCCGACCTTGACACTAGACGTAGATGGGCAACAGGTAGACTTTCTCGTCGATACGGGCGCTACTCGCAGTACTATTAACGAGGGGCAGCTACCATCCTTGCGCCCCACAGATAGGGATGTCCAGATAGTGGGAGTTTCAGGCTTGCCCCAAGCGCTCCCTATTTCAGAAGAGGTAAGAGTGGTGTGCGGCCCACTAGAGGCTAGACACGCTTTTTTGATGACTACCACCGCCCCGACTAACTTGTTGGGACGGGATCTACTTTGCCGTTTAGGCTGCCAAATTTCATGTACGGAGCAGGGAGTTTTTGTAGACGTCGCGGAATCCAAACGCGATCTGTTAATGACGGCATTGTCTCGGCCCGGCCCCACCGCCTACTGGTGGAGCCTGGAAAAGAGGGCTTTGGCCACTTGGATACATGTCCTAGACACAGTGTGCTCCCGGAACGACGGGTTGCGAGATTGGCTGCGCGTACATCAAATTACAACAGACATAAAGGACAACCCTCCCCATTGCACGGCTTACTACGATGCTAGGGGCGATGATGACGAGTACCGAGAAAGGATAAAGGGGTCAATAGGTAAGAATTCGGACCTATCGTTGTCAAATATATGGGTTGGACGGGAGGGAATAGGCGTCAAGGTAACCCTAACTGCGGAGCAGCGGGCGTTGTCTCAGTATCCCGCAGGGGTGGACGCCCATGTTACCCTCACCACCGCCAAAGGGTGGCCGGCGGAAAGTGTAGGATGGATGATGGGGCGCTTGCGAGAAATTCCGTGCAGCGCCATTTATGAAGTGGACCACTGGACAGTGACAGTGCTCGACAAAAACGAGGGGTATGTAATCACCCATGATGAGCAGAGTATAGAAGGAAAATTTGAAGAGACAGACCTGCCCCCAAAGGGCACCCACGTTGTACGAACGGTGCCTCAGGGCCCGGGCGAGTCCGATGGCCTTTTAGAGGAGGTCCCGGCCGATTTGTGGTCCCAACACGACAACGACGTGGGGCGAATTCGCGACGCCAAACCTCTGGTAATACCGATCCAACCAGGAATGCCCCTCCCAAACGTGAGACAATATAAATTGCGGCACGAGGCCGATGCGGGCATAGAGCCAGTGATTCAATCTTTGGTGAAACAGAAAATAATTGTGGAAACTAACAGCCAATGCAACACACCGATTTTGCCCGTGAAGAAACCAATGCAGGATAAATGGAGGTTCGTGCAGGATTTGAGGGAAGTGAACAAAGTCATACAAGGCATACACCCAGTGGTACCAAATGCGGAAGGCCTTATGACATCTATCCCACCGGACGCAACACATTTTACCGTCATTGACCTATGCTCTGCCTTTTTCTCCGTACCTATCGCACCTGAGTCACAATACTTGTTCGCCTTCACCTTTAGGGGGCGCCAGTTCACCTGGACGGTGTTACCCCAAGGGTTCTCCGACAGCCCCACCCTGTTCTCCCGAGCGCTGCACCGCGATTTGGCAGACGTGGAACTAAAAGGGGGATCGGTGTTGTTACAATACATTGACGACTTGTTGATTTGTTCCCCTTCCAAGGAAGCCTGCGAAGGGGACTCCATGGCCCTGCTAAGAGCCTTGGCGGCCAAGGGCCACAAGGTGGGACGGAGAAAGCTCCAATTTGTACGGAAGGTAGTAACCTATTTGGGTCATGCCATTTCACACGGGAAGCGAGAACTGCATGCTGGACGAGTGACCGCTATCATGGAATCGCCACGGCCAAGTACGCAACGACAGATGTTGCGCTTCCTAGGTATGACGGGTTACTGCCGCTCTTGGATAATTGACTACGCGCTACTTGCTAAACCGCTGTACGAAGCCACTAGAGTAGGAGAACCAAACTACTTGGTTTGGACGGACGAATTGATGCGCTGTTTCGAGGGGCTGAAAAAGGCATTGGTAACGGCACCGACTTTAGGACTCCCCGATTATGCGAAACCATTCACCCTTTACACTCATGCAATAAGGGGTTTTGCTCAGTCCGTTTTGACACAGACTCATGGAGATAAGGAACGACCGGTAGCCTACTTTAGTAAAAAGCTGGAACCGGTCGAGCAAGGGTTTCCGGTGTGCCTGCAAGCCGTGGCAGCGGCTAGGTACGCTGTGGAAAGGACAGCGGACATTGTGATGGGGCACCCGGTAACGCTACAGGTACCACACTGCGTCACTTCACTGTTACTACAGCGGACAACACAACACTTATCGACCACTAGATTAATGCAATACGAAACAGCACTGATTACGGCCGCCAACGTCACCATTAAACGTTGCACTACACTCAACCCGGCCTCACTGATGCCCACCCCAGAGGAGGGCGAACCCCATGTATGTGTTGATGTAGTACAGCAAGTCTCTACGGTACGTCCGGACTTGAAGGACGTTCCCCTCGATAACCCCGATCGTGTGTACTACGTCGACGGGTCGGCTAAACGCGGATGGGACGGCTCTTTGCTATCTGGATACGCGGTGTGTTCAGATAGCGAGACGGTAGAAAGTGGGCGCCTTCCGCCCACATTTTCCGCCCAGCAGGCGGAGCTGTGCGCCTTGACTAGAGCATGCAGCTTGGCGGCGGACCTGGCCGTCAACATTTATACAGATTCAGCATACGCGCACGGGGTAGTTCACGACAAAGGGGCAATCTGGAAGATGCGAGGCTTTCTCACATCCGCGGGTTCGGTCATAAAGAACGGCGAACTGGTTGAAGGGCTACTCCAAAGCATCTTGCTTCCCCGCGCTATCGCGGTAATTAAATGTCGCGGCCACCAAAGGACAGACTCTGACGTCGCCCGAGGCAACGCCAGAGCAGACGCAGCGGCAGGAAAAGCGGCCAACCAACAAATAGGACAGAACATGCCGATGGTAACGCGAGCAAAGGGGGCACACACGCAAACTGCCAACGTACCGACCTCAGGACCTACCCCCTCCCCGCAAATTGGGTGCACCATCATCACCGCCTCACCAACTAATGAGGACGTTATAAAACTTCAAAACGCAGCAACAGCAGCCGAACACAATGACTGGGTAAAAAGAGGGGCCACACGCCCCGGACCAAATGCGATGTGGACCCTTCACGGAAAACCGATAGCACCCAAGGAACTACTGCCTTGGCTGGCACGTATGGGACATCAAAATGGCCATGTGTGCCAGAGGGGGGTGATGGAACAGATAAACTATACCTGGGCGGCACCGGGACTGTCGCGAATCGCATCAGAGGTGTGCCGGTCATGCGCGGTTTGCCAACAACACAACAGGGGGGCACCCCCTAGGCACCCACATAATGCGGGCCATCCTCGGCCAATCGGGCCCTTCTGTCATGTCCAGTTCGATTTTATTAACATGGAACCAAGTATGTCGTTCCGATATGTCCTGGTAATCGTGGACATGTTCACAAAATGGGTCGAGGCCTATCCATGCGTCAAGTCAGACGCCCCGACAGTAGCCAAGCGCCTCGTGCGGGATTTCATGTGCAGATTCGGCATCCCTCAGAAAATTTCGTCAGACAAAGGGGGCCACTTCACGGGAGAGGTGATTAAGGGTATCCTAAAGGCACTGGGCGTGAAACAATCTTTCCATTGCGCTTATCACCCACAATGAGCGGGACTTGTGGAACGCACCAATGGGACGCTGAAACTTAAGGTAGCCAAGATCTGTGCAGACACAGGTTTGAAGTGGCCGGAAGCACTCCCGCTGGCGTTAATGAGTATTCGTTCCACCCCGGGCCACACCACGGGCCTTTCCCCCCACGAGATATTAATGGGACGACCTATGAGTTTGCCCGTTTCGGCCCCGATGGACATGTCCAAATTTGACTTGCCTGTGATGGATGACATGCTTTTAAAGTTTTGCAGAGGATTGTCCAATGTGGCACGCAGCATTCACGCCCGGGTACGAGAGGCGTTGCCTGAACCAACAAACCACGCCATCCACGACTTCCAGACCGGCGATTACGTGCTCGTAAAACACTTCACCCGCAAGAACGCCTTGGAACCAAGGTGGACGGGACCAGTCCAGGTGTTGCTGACTACACCAACGGCAGTCTTTTGCGAGGGCAAGACTTCGTGGATCCACGCCACGCACTGTAAGTTGGCCATACAAGCACCAGACACTACACCACAGCAACCACAGTAAGGATGGGCCTAATCATAGGTACAATACTATTGATAGCGACAGCAGCTAGGGGAAACTCCGATTCCAATAGATGCGAAAACGAAACCCGACACCTCACCGTAACATGGGGACAAAGAGTATCACTACCATGTTTCGAACAGAAAGCCCTGCACACAAATTGGGTGAACATAAATTGGCTAGCACTGTCGGCAGGGCCTGGACGCGTTGGCATGGTACTACAAAAGCAACGAGAGTTCCGGGAAGACGGGCAAGCTAGCATTAAGACCTTGGCCCAACCAGGATACCAATGGGGAACCCCTGATTTTAAGCTACAAACACGCACACGCCTAGGGAAAGACATGACCATGCAGGTCCGGTGCAGCGTCTGGACCCCTGGCGCGGCCGGTGGCGAAAGGAACTACATACCATGCATCGAATACATACTCACGCCACAACCCCAGAATAAGGCCCCAAAGAAGGGTGAAAACACATATTGGAAAGTGGCCAGGGAGGTGGCAACAATTCAAAATAGGACACACTGCTGGTCGTGCATGCGCTTTCCCCAAGCAGGCACCACAGGAATACACATGATAGTGCTACCTCTGTCCCTCAATGACCTCTGCTCACAACCTATCGATTCCCCATGTTTAGTCACCACGCTGGAAAGAGAAGGGGTTGACAACGGCAAGAGTTGCAATCGACAATTTAATTATCGCCCGTCAATGATTGCCCATGTGGCCGAGAGGCCTGCCCCCGTCTGGGTCAAACCACAGAAAGGGACGGTCTGCCTCCAGGGTTCCGGCCACTTGCGTATGGGAGAATCAGAATGCGCCTACACTCTCCCCGGGAAGCTGGGACAAGGGAGCTCGGGGATTACATTACGAATAGTACTGCAAGATAAACGCAACCACAACATAACGGCTATAACATTCTCTAGGGGGGTTAGTAGGATTAATGGGGTGGCAAAGGGACTCCAGTGCTTATCCACCCACCTGGTCCCACCCCATGGGACAATGTTTATATGCGGCGACAAGGCTTACCCCTATTTACCAAATAATTGGGGGGGCACATGTTATCTGGGTTCAGTCCTTCCTGACGTTGAGATACTGGATGAGCTAGACCCAAAGTCCTTGGACAGGCGTTATAAGAGGTCAGTCATGAACGAAGATGGAACCACTAAACTACACGGGAGCCTATGGGAAAAGGTGTTTGGTTTCTTCTTCCCAGGAGCGGGCACAGTCATGGATAGTTTCCGGATAGATAAATTGGCTTTGGCCCTAGAAAAGGTGGCAAACGACACCGCTACGGCTCATGACATACTATTGGATACGGTGATTCACATGCGTACAATGGTGATGCAGAATCGGGTGGCTTTGGACATGCTCTTGGCAGAGAAAGGAGGGGTATGCGGAATAATAGAGGGAAAATGTTGCACTTACATACCCGATCCATCTGAAGGAGTGTCAGCCGCAATAGTGAGACTAAGGGAAACTAGCCACGCCCTGACGATCGATCGGATCGCGCGCGAAAATTCTTATACATTTAGCTGGCTCACTGACTGGTTCCAGGGATGGACGGGCACCATAGTGAAGTGGTTATTGACCGCACTGGCTGTGATAATCGGGGTAGTAATTTGGGGGGCACTAATGAAATCTCTAGTCCTCCTCTGTATGAGAAAGTATTTTACAGGATGGAAATTGAAGAAGCCGCCGACAACGACTATGGTTCTGACCACAGAGGCCGTCGACCTGAACGGGTCCTTCAACAAGGCAGACGTGACCGGCGCTCCAGAAAATTGCATTGAATTTTGTAATGACTGTGATACTTGTGTTGATCCCATGTGGGAACTGGCTGCTGCCTGTAACGGTGTCTGTGATGACTGTGATACTTGTGCTATAAACCCCTTGCGTGTACTGGCTAACGCCTCTTATGTATTACAAGCTGACAGCTGCACGCCCCCTTCTGACCCAACTATGGATCTGATTGCGACGCTGGGTCTGGCGGTTGAGGGACCCGACGCGGATGTCCTAGACCCGCAAGCCGACCAGGCGCCCATGGGAGACTTTGACATAAAGGAAGTCCCTCTCTTTTCTTCAAATGTTTCGGATCTCTTTGATCCACATGTTGCGGATCTCTTTGCTTCAAGTGATTCGGATTCGGATTTTTACGCTCTGTACCCTGACCAGGAAATTGAGACACAAGATACTGACGACATTTTGTATTCCCCAGAACAGCAACACGTGAGGGACCTCATGGGCATGACCGTTGATTAACTTCGAAGATCTGCAAGGACTGCGTCTGCAAAGGGTGGGGGGAGCCAGTTCCGCAGGGGAAGTGATGCACCCTCTGGCGGAGCAGAACCTCATCTGGACCAGACGTCTTCGTTGTGGATCCGAAACGTTAATGAACTTTCATGTTTTGAGCCCTCAGGCTCCAAGCACGCACCACACGACACGTTCCCCAAATGCACGGGCGAGGCGCTATGGGCGCACGGTATGCCCTTGGGAGATACCCGCATTACACGATGGTCTTTCAATAAAGCCCTATGTGGCACGTTGTCTCTTGAGATACTTTGTCTCGACGAGACAAGAGGAAGGAATGTCAGGTCTCAGATTTGTTACTGCTTAATGCTCAATTATAAATGCCGGTTGACTGACGTATTACCACGTAAGCTATGTTATAAAATGCTGTTCTATAATGTTATTTCATGAGTTAATAAAATGTATTCGAACCTTAGGTAGGCTGCTTGAATCGTAGACATAAATCCTTTGATAAATTGCCAAAAACATTAACTGTTTTGTTTAATGACAGTGACGCCTGAGTTACAATGAGGTTTTTGCTTCGCTTTCATTTAAAATGAGGAAAGGCTCGCTTCAGTCGTGTTGGACAAATTGTATACGTGTGCACTTTCGAGGCTAGATAAGGCCGGTCGTAAAATCCCTATCATGATTCTCCCAATCGGCGCCTCGAGCCGCGGGCAGGAGAACGCTCACATGCGCGTGATTTTGCGTAACACTAGCAGAATGTTTAGGTTGCAGACATAAAACCTATCGTGAACCATATATATTTTGTATTAATCACAGCGACGCTTGACTCTGTATAAACATGCTCTGAATTACTCATTTTGAACAAACCCATATACTTTATGGGTTTGTCGAAGCCAAGAATGCACCCTCCCTTTAATGAGTTATATTTTCTGCCTCGTCGGAGTTTTGAAATCACATCTGGTCCGAATGATAAGGTGCGTGCTGCACTCCCCCGAATGACAGAGCGGATAACGGTGGGGGCTAGGAATGACGGGGAGGGACTCTCGCCAGTCGCTTTGTTCTCTCGGAGATTTTCTGATAATCGTATTCATATATAAATGAATGAGAATCAATGTGTTTTCAGGAAGGCTTGACTTGGCATGTTCTTGCTGTAGCTTGCTGTAGACGTCGGTCTCCTCCGGATCCGTATAAAGTGTTATTTTAATAAAGGTCTCGTCATTCTCAAGCCTGTTGGTGGAACTCTACCTCGATCAGAAAAGGTGGTTTCTGACATGTGGATGGACAAAAGGACCACCGAGGCACTCGGAAACATGGTGGTGGGATGATGAAGTTGGAAAGAGCATTGACGAGAAGAGGAAGAAGTTCAAGGAGTAGCAGAAGGCGAAGGGTACGGGAGCAGAAACAGCAGAGCATGAAAGTTATAAGGCAGCCAAGAAGGCTGCAAAGAAAGAGGTAGCAAAGGCGCAGGAGGCATGTAGGAAAATGTTCGGAGAACGCTTGGATTTGGAAGAGGGTCAGAGAGCGGTATTCGGGATTGCAAAGCAGATAGCGAAAGAGAGGTGTGATGTGATGGGGGTGAGTTGCTTGAAGGATGAAGTGGGACAAATCGTTGTGGACCCAGATGGAATTAAAGGAAGATGGAAAAGATATATGGAAATGCTGTTGAATAGAGAGAATGAATGGGATGGCAACATAGAGAGTAACCCAGTTTTAGGACCTGCAGAGAAGATAACTGAGAAGGAAGTTGAGGAAGTGATAAAAGCAATGAAGAGTAGAAAAGCAGGAGGGCCGACGGGAGTTGTGGGAGATATGTTGAAGGCAGCAGGAAGTTGGGGTGGGAAGAGAATGACAGAGATCTGTATTCTGGCGGTGAAAGAAGGCCGCATTCCAGTGGATTGGGAACCGAGTACCCTCGTCCCTCTATACAAGGGGAAAGGTGACCCTCTAGAGTGTGGCTCGTACCGAGCGATAAAGTTATTGGAGCATGGAATGAAGGTATTGGAAAGGGTGTTGGAGAGGAGGATAAGGAAGAAAGTGAAGATCGACGAAATGCAGTTTGGATTTATGCCAGGAAGAGGAACGACAGACGTGCTTTTATTGTGAGGCAGTTGCAGGAGAAGTACATGGAGAAGAGGAAGAAGTTGTTTCTTGGGTTTGTTGATCTGGAGAAAGCATTCGATGGGGTTCCACGCAAAGTATTGACATGGGCAATCAGGAAGTTAGGAGTGGAGGAATGGTTGATCAGAGTAGTGATGGCAAAGTACAAAAGAGCGCGCACAGCTGTAAGGACGAAGGACGGGAACAGTGGTGAGTTTGAGGAGAAGGTGGGAGTGCATCAGGGGTCGGTACTAAGTCCACTACTATTTGTAGCTGTGATGGAGGTGCTGGCTCAGAACGTAAAGGAGGGTTTACCGTGGGAGTTGTTGTATGCAGATGATCTGGTGTTGATTGCGGAAAGTATGGATGGACTGAAGGAAAAGATGAACAAGTGGAAGGAATGTATGGAGACAAAAGGTCTGAAGGTGAATATCGGAAAGACGAAGGTGATGGCAAGTGGTAAAGCATGTGGTGAGGTGGAAAGAACTGGGAAGTGGCCCTGTGCTGTGTGCAGGAAGGGTGTCGGAGTGAATTCCATTCAATGTACAATGTGCGCTGAGTGGGTTAATCAAAAATGTAGTGGTTTGAGAGGGTCATTAACCAGTGTGGCAGCTACATTCAAGTGTAAGGTGTGCACAGAGGGAGCTGCAGATGGAGGAAATATGGGGTTGGATCTTGGAGATGGCGTGAAGCTGGAAGGTGTGAAAACATTTTGCTACCTCGGAGACATGCTGAATGGAGAAGGTGGATCAGACTCGGCAACGGTTGCTCGAGTGAGATGTGCATGGAAGAAGTTTCGGGAACTGAGTGGCGTGCTGATGAGGAGGGGAGTGTCGTTGAAGCTGAAGGGAAAGGTGTATGCTGCATGTGTGAGAAGTGTTATGATTTCTGGGAGCGAGACATGGGTAATGAAGGTAGAGCAGCAACGAAGGTTGGAAAGGGTGGAAATGCGAATGGTTCGATGGATGTGCAGAGTATCGTTGAGAGAGAGGAAGAGAAATGATGGATTGCGAAAATGATGGGAATAGAGCCTGTGATTGATGCTGTGAAGAGGAACAGGTTGAGATGGTTTGGTCATGTGTTGAGGAAGGATGAAAGTGACTGGTTGAGAAGAGTGATGGAAATGAATGTAGAAGGAAGTAGAGGACGGGGATGACCGAGAAAGACTTGGCTAAAGATGGTGGAGAAGAAATGCGGGCAAGGGGGTTAACAAGGAGAGATGCAGAAAATAGGGCAAAATGGAGAAGATTGTCATGGGGACCGCAAGGCTAACCCCCACTCTAGCAGGGAAAATGGCCTTAAAATGCATGTTGTTGTTGTTGTTGCCATATGCAGATTCGCCATTGACTGGATATGGAACAAACGTACCCGTTTGTTTGCGAACGGGTACGTTTTTCAATGGAAGTCCTTAACGAACTTGCTGTCCATGTCTGACGTGCGACTGAAGGTGCTACAGGAATGTGGAATTTATTGGTTTCATGCTTTAGCATTCGCCGTTTCTGCATTGTCTGTTTGCTTCTGGCCTCCCACCTGTGCGTAGCACGGGTACCTCACTCCTAAAAGACTAAAAACAACTAAAATTTGTTGGACTTTATGAGAAAAACTGGAGAGGAAGAGGCTTCTTGTTTTGAAAAAAAATTTTTTTGGAGGGAATGGGAGAGGGTGACATCTGAATAGTGTACTTCCTTAAACTTGATGAGTGCCAAAATCAATGGCAATCCGGGTCAGCAGTCAGGCATCATGCCACATTAAGGTTTCAACCTTTCAATATCAGAACCTCTCCAAACAGTGGGTCCACAACCTTGATGATTATTATTTCAGTTTTGATTAATAATAAAAAAATTCGTTGATTTTTATCAAAGTAAAATATAATTGTTCAAAACTCAGCTGGTTGATCGTCTCACTATCATTTTCCAAACAGAAGTTTCAGATAAACAAACAATACAACACATGCCACACACTTACCTTTACATTAAGAGAAGACAACTGTGACTCGAGCTCACGAACAGTGGTCGACAGTAACTGAGTTTCTCTTCGCAGCCCCTCAGCCTCTTCCTGGGTAATGTATCCTGTTCTACCTTCATTGCCTGAATCCAATTGACCATGCAAAAGTGCGACCTCTGCACGGAGCTCAGCATTTTCCTTCTCCAAACACGCCTGCTTTTTCGGCATTTTGCAGCCAGAGTCTTTAAGTTTGACCACCTTGCCACCTTGACTTGGAGCATGTGAAGCACTACGAGGTAGTGCGGATGACAGCGGTAATTGCCCATCTGTTGCCACATGATGCTACAATAAAATAAAACAATGTAAGGCATATCTTCATCACCACAGACCTAGTATCAATAAAATGTCTAATTAAAAGGCAGACTTACTGATGAAGCACTTGAGTCAGCCAGAGAACCAAGTTCCAGGTTTGGAATCTTAGGGATTCCACCAAGGCCTAGAGCACAAGGTGGTAACCTTTGCTCATTTCCATTGTTACTCGAGTTCCTATCAAGTGGAATGAACTCGGCTTCTGCCATTTCCTGCAAAGGACAATGAAACAACAGGGATATAATGGTAATTATTTTGTATCTTGGAAAGGCTTTTTATTTCTTGCTATTCAAATAAAGGCCAATGTAGAGATAGATGACCACTGGGTGGGAAATTCATCGACTATAAATGGACGAGGTGTGTGTGTGTGTGTGGCCTGTCAAGCGTTGTGGTCTTACTGGAGTTAGAAACCTCTGCATTTACCTTATGCTGCTGCCAACAGATATTATTTTTAATTAAAAAAATTCAAGTGTCTAAATAAGTGGTGGGTTGGTTTGTGTGCAGCCACCCGGCTGCTGGTTGCATCATTTTTCTGTGGGCACGTCTACTGCTGATGCAATGCCTCTCTATAACCAGTTATCTGGTACTCATTTTGCCAACCTCGGAAGGATGACAGGCTGAGTCAACCCCACCTGGCATTAATTCAACGGGATTCAAACTCAGGACCTTAGGATCCCAAGCCCGCCACCCTAACCATTCGGCCAACGCCAGGTGATTCTAAAGAAGTGTGGAGATGCTTTATTTTCTGTGATTCCGGATAATTGGGAATAAAAGTTGCCACGTGTAGTAACATCCAGCAAACCATCAGCCGTTCGGGGAGTTAGCCCCATGTGGGTGGGGCTTTGGGAAGATTCACGCGATACCTGCTGTTGGGAACAAGACTTCAAACCCCATTGGTGTCGCAATCCTCACACATTGACAAACAAAAAAAGTTTGGCTTGGACTATTGCGCACATCTCATTTGTGGAAAATTCAGAACAACTCGCATCATTTCATCAAAAACATGTGAACTTTAAGAATCCGTATCCCTAAATATCTACAAGTGCCCAAATTGACCCACTTGGGTAGACCAAAATCTACAAATGCAAAATAATGATTTTATGGAAGTAAAAAAGGGGAAAACAGAAAAAGCAGCAAGATGGACTATTTTGAAAAAAAAAGAAAAGATTCCTGATGAAAAGTTTCCACAATATGGTGGAAGATTTGAATACGAAGTCAATTCATACGTCATATCAACATATAAAGTCTGCCAATCCAATAGAAATCAAGCTAAAATGTCCCCATTTTACATAGCTTTCAGATATGGTCTCATTTATATTTGCCAATGGGTGGCCATGTTGTACAAATTACAGCATTTAACTCACCTTCTGCAGCCACGGTGGACATGAAGTGCTAATAGATGCTCTCACATTCTCTTCGTACTTCGGTGGGTCAAACCGAGTTTTATCACTGCCTCCAAAACCTGATTCAGACTCTGTGTCAGTTTCCACTTGAACATTCTCTACATCAGCTGGGATAAACGAAAGGGCATGTATAGCACAAAATAAAGAGAAATAAAATGAAACCACAATTACGATTGGGGAGCTACATAAACATCAAGAATAAAAAAGGCAGAATTTTGGACACCTGCCCACTCGCACATTGCATAAAATCCCTCTGCCATAAATGACCTTCTCTTTCCAACTTCCTTTTCACTTTTGTCCATACTCCTATCCAACTCCCCTCTCGTCTATTTTATCATGTATAATCCACCCTTCCACTTTTCAGTTTACACCCTCAATTTTACATCCTCCCGTTATACAAGCAATATGCAAAGGGCCCCTTGCAATTACAATTAACTTCATTATCATCATAATCATTATCGGCAACATATATTTTAAGCCAAAAATTATATTTTAAGCCTCTACTTTAAGATAAAGTCACTTTTAAGAAAGAAATAACACAAGGATCAACCTCTAAACTTTGTGTGTATTGTGATCAGAAAAAATGTGCAGAATTAGGCAGCAGTTTCTTAAACATTGACCACAACCTGTATTTACTCAAGGACTTGTTGTTCTTGGTTTTCTAAAACTAGTACACCCACTCACTACAGGAGGAGCTGGGAATCATGTTATTATCCTTATTATAATTGCCAATTATTATTACTATTACTTATGTTAGATCAGGTCATTGAAAAGATCAGACCGTGCCTCACCATTCTAAATTCCTGACAATGAAATTTACTACCATGAGAGTGTCGGAGGTGGAGGGGGCCGGGGGCAATATCGCAAGTCACAAAACCTCTTGGGGAGTGGGGATATTGCTTCGTAATATCATTAATATTATGCTATTTTCATAAGTGTTGTTATTCCTTTTGTAGTGAAAAGCGGCTTTGGTAAAACACCAAAAAAAACACCTTGGAAGAACTCCGCAGAAGCGGCAGGAAAGGTCGTGTTATTAATCCTTGTGGGGTATATAGACTACAATAGATCATCGATCAGGTGCGTTCGTTGATGTGATAAGCATAAACTGATGCCCGGATTCCTTCAAATTTCTTTCAGTTTCGTGTTAAACAGCATTAGCGACTGTTTACCAATGCATTCATATGTGTTTGTGGTTTATAATATTTTTACATCTGGCAGGGGTGCTCCCATGAATGGCACAATAAGCTATTTATACACCTTAACACTTAATAATGAAACACCCCTTGGTGAGGTGGGATATTATTAGTATTAATATTGTTTTGTAATCACATTAATATTATGCTATTATCATTAGTTTAATTATTAGAAGTGGGCTTGGAAAAACGCCACGATAAAGCTATCTTAACATGAATATACACCTCAACACGCAACCGCATTGGTGGGGAAAACCCCCTTGGCAGAGAAAACCGTTTGGGAAGGGGGGAAAAATGGATTTGCTTCAACGTTCAAAGTGTGACCCTTAGTCCTCCTGTCATGTTTGGCTGAGATTGGATAAGTAACGACCGAATGTATCGCGGTCAAAAATCGTCAGACAGACAGACACCAAATTGCGTATTTTAGTATGATGCCAGGAAATGTACTCACATGTTCGTGAAAACTGGTTCCCAGATGGGCGGATATGTTTCGCACTCAGAACACACTCTGCATAAGGCGGGATGGAAATAAAAAAATTTAAACAACGGGATTACAAACCACATAGCTTAGGACAAGGAACCGATATTTGAGTCGTCATTTGTGTTGGTGAATAACTCACATGGTCAATAATCAAGCCGAATTGAAACGAGCAATGTCAAATAGTTTCAAAGTTGAGTTACATGTGCCAACAAACAGCAAGGTTGCAAGATGAGAGAGAATCATACCTCCGATAAGGACTGTGTGCCATCCCCTACATGACAAGTCAGACACCTGTCGAATCGTGCCAAATATCGGCCGTGGTCTGGAAATGATGTTGGTCCGGGGGCAGTCTGGCATGCCTAACCGCCCATTTGCTACATTTCCCCAGGCGTATACCTGATTTTCTAAAATAAAATAAAAAGAGAAGGGGAGGGAATTTAGATACAGAAAGAGTGAATTCAGTGCAAGGTTGGAAAGGAGTTTAACCAAGACTTTGATTCAGGTCTGCTTTACCATCAACGACAGCAATTGTAAAGCCATCCCCGCAAGAAAGACGGGAAATGATCTTCCCGACCAGTGTGCCTCGGTGCCGAATGATACCACGTAACTTCCTGCAGTGTCCCATTCCAATTTGGCCTTGGCTATTGTCTCCAAACATATAGAGTCGACCATACACTGAGGAAGGTTTAAGGGTTGGGGCACATGGCAAAACAAAAAGCAGAGGAAGATACACGTGGAGAAAAAAAGAAGAAGTTCCAATCACTGATAAGATAAATGAAGAGGGAGAGGGATTATGAGCAAAAAGAGAGGAAAAAAAAATTAAAAGGGTCAGATTACTATCTCACCATCAAAAGCAGCACTGTGAGTCTTCCCTCCAGAAATATTCTGAATCTGGTACCGCAACAACTGTTTTACTAGCACTGGTTCCAAAGTCATGAGCACTTCCTGGAGAAAAAATGGAACACATCTAAGAAACCTACGTAGCCACTAATAAATATTAATACAAAAAAGGCCATTCTCAAGTTCAAAAAAAATTGGTTAACATGCAAGGTGCGCAAGTTGTCACACTTCACTAGCTTATCAATTTGAGCTCTCAGATATGCATAACTTTAATCCACTGAACCATAATATATCTCGATGTGAAAGTGAATGCACGAGCAAGAGCAAACCTCATGGTCACGGTCCTCAACATCAGTGTTGCAACCTGTATTGAGA
The DNA here is from genome assembly GCF_964187855.1 of Myxine glutinosa. Classification (NCBI taxonomy): domain Eukaryota; kingdom Metazoa; phylum Chordata; class Myxini; order Myxiniformes; family Myxinidae; genus Myxine; species Myxine glutinosa. The sequence continues at coordinate 250,959,771 of NC_136261.1, forward strand.
AGCCCAAAGGTGTATTGGTTGAGGCCGAGCTTGTTGAATTCATTGTTCCCGCAGGCAAGGACACGACAATTGTGTGTCAGGAAGAAAGTTCCATCGGTGCCGCACACTACAGATTTCACATCATAGCGACTCAGCGCCATCACCTGGCCAAGCAAGCAATTACATTAACAAACTTCCAATAAGTGGTGTGAAGTTTTGGAAAATAATAAAGAAGGCATCTATTTATTACATACAGATATATACAGTAATATTTGACAGAGTACAAAATGCAGGACTTCTCAGGTGATGAGAGCAAATGCAGGAGATTGAGAGCATGCCGTGGGCCTTTATTTTGCAGAGTATTATAAACCTGCATGGGAATGTCAAGAAAGGTTAAGAGAATGCCAAACAATCGGATTACAATTATATCAGTGGTTTAAATCTGAAAATTATAGAATGATAATAAATAAGGACACGTTCCACTCAGTGCATATTGGGAAATGGCCTTTTGACCTAGTCACATTGGAAGTAAACAACATTTAAGGTGACTAATAAAAGGAACATTTAAATTTACAAGATCTGATTACAGTAATTTGCATAGAAAAGCAAATAATGTAGTAATTGCGTTTTTATGTGTTTATTTTTCTTTCTTTACCAAGGGCTGATGGGATGGCATAGAGGTACGCACACTCACCTCCAAGCTGTCTAGCCTGGGTTCGAATCCCGACCCAGATATAAACTGTCATCCTGGTGTTTCCCAGGCAGGGTGATTTATCAATGTGTGTGCCATCCCTCGGATGGCCGTTAAACTGGGAGTCCCGTCTGCCAGCATGGGTTGGTGGACGTTAAAGATCCAATGGTGTCCGCAAAGAGTAGGCGAGTGTCACCGGCACCATGGCCAAATTGCTAAATTCTTGCCCTAACTCAGCAAATGTCAGGCCTGGCCAGGCCTTTCGTGAAAGACTTGGGCCAAGCTTCCCCCGGCCGACCCCACAAGGTGGGATAATAGTGGCCGTTAAAGAGCAACAACAAAATTTCTTTATTTACCAGCAGATAGAAAAAAAAACATGTTTATAATCAAGACATTCATTAAACAACCCCTCTGCATTGTCACAACGTAACTATTCTTAAAATTCACATTAATTTGACATTCTCATCCTCCACACTTGCCTCTGCTTTGAGGAAACTAATTAAAATAAGGCCAAACTGCCTGCTGTTCCTGCATTTTAACATGTGCATTGAACCTGCTCAGAACTACAACAAAGATATGCACTTAATTGGGCAAAGCCAGTTCAATGCTTCAAAAGACATAGATGGTGATAATTTAAAAATAATTTATTTCTGCATTGGATAGCTAAGTAAAGTGAGCAATGACTCAGTGCCAGATTACATCAAGATGGTGGGTGGCTTCCTTCTGGATTTCATTGATGATGAAGTGAGTGCCAAGATAAACATTGCCCATAGATAGACACATGTGTATTGAGATTATACAGAGTAAAATTGTTTTTATTTTTCCAATTTCAAAAGACATTGGAATAATTTGATGAAAAGCAATCTTAAACAAAAAAGAGCAATCAGAGATTGCACACCCTCGCCAGAATGTGTTTTTGGTGGTTTTTAAGGCTTTTGTGTTAAAAACAAAAAAGGCGGCCGAACCACGTGACCGATGATATCATCATTATTATTTTTTCTCCACCAATTTATCCCTAGATGACGCTCATGAAATTTCATCTTGATCGGTTGAAGTTTTGTACTTGTCCAATTATGATGTCATAATGGAGGAACTTATGACATCATCATTAACATATTTGATTCCCCATGGAGAGTTCTTTACATTGAGCGATGTCTCAATTTTTCCTATGCAGCGCCTTCAGAGATATAGAGGTGCAAAGTTTTTTTGGGTTATCCAAGATGGCGGCCGAACCACGTGACCTAAGATGTCGTAATTATCATTAAAAATTCTACAGGTGGAGTTGCACCTATGGTGGAAATTTCCTGTCAATCAGACCAACGGTTGCCGAGAAAATCATATTTATTCTGTGCGGACAAACAGACAAACAAACAAACAAACAAACGGACCCAAATGCAATACCCTCTCCTCCTGTGAGCGTAAAAAATTACCACTTTCAAAATTATTTAAATTATTAGAATGTAAAAAACCGTAAACGAATCTACAGTAATACCCCGGTTTACGTCGCCACTTTTTACAATGTATTTTTAATCGCAAATGTGCCTTAATTCATGTGCACAATGTGCCAAATGTGCCTTAATTCATTAATACCACTTCTTGATATTCATAGGCTCAACTCACCTGCATCGTTTCGAAGGCCATACCTTTTATTCTCGAGTGCTTTCAGAACTTACAAGACTGATAAAGACACCAGAATACATCGCTAAAGTACCAAATCGGGAGATCGCAAAATCGAAGAAAGAACTGCTGTACTTTGCTTTGCACATAAATAAATGTACTGCACTGCAGATCGGCTAGGCGTCACTGTAAAATTGTTACCTTAGAAGTGAAATTAGATTGTGTTTGTCGAATGGATGCTGGTATTAATGAATTGCCAAGTTATCAAGTTTGCCTCTGATCGATAAATATGCCCACATTCATTGAAGGAGGAAGAAGATGTACCACCAACTTTGACGGCCTCCGGAAGAGGTTTATAGTTTATACATGTCTGGTAATTGTGTTTTATTTATTTATATGTATGTGTACTTGAATATAACTGTCGTTAATCAAAAAAAGGTAATATCATAAGTAAAAAGCGAAATTTAATACCTGAAGTGTTAACATTAAAAACGCATCCCCCGCTGATTGCATTAATGAGAAAAATTGCTTTGATTTATGTCGTTTCGATTGCACTTTTCAGGAACGCATCCCTGATGTAAACCGGGATCTTACAGTACTTCAATCTACTGCAGGACAAAAATCTCCCTCAACTTGCATTGAGATGTGTTTGGCATATTCACTACGCTTACTAAGTGCAGGTGGGCAAGTAGTCATGTGACTCAAACTCAAACCAATCAGTGGAGAAACAAACAAGTCTTTAACCACCTGACCAAAAAGCTGCTCATAAATCATTATAAATTTTCTGGATTAGAAACACTTTTTCTGGATTAAAATTTTGTTTTTAGAAACTCCAGGGCCGAAGGTCGTTCTCATCAAACCAGTCTTATCAAAAAACGAAATGCCACCTGCAACCATTGCATACACACCTTCTCAGGAGAAAACGTTGTGCATTCATTGCCGAGCCCAAGTCTGCCTAAGGGAAGGATGATGAAAAAAATAACGAGATAAAGCACTAAAGTTACATGATAATTCACAAACTAAAACATGATTAACAGCAATTTAGTTATCAATATTCATGGCAGTAGTCCTCAATGTTGATGACCTCATGAGATATTGATAGAGACAACTCAGAGTATCCCAATTAATGTGACCCCTCAGATCATCAAGTACTTCGAGGAATCAAAGATAAACATTATCGATGGGGATAAGCAGAATATGAGAAACGTGTGAACATCGACTGCACAACTCAATTCATTTCTCCAGAAGCCGTTCTCTCTCACTTTTCCTTCCAAGACTTCATGTAAGCACCCACCGCCATCTCTTGTCATCCCCAAATTCTGACCTTTATTACCCATTATCCTTTCCTAACCCAACCATCTTACTTGCTAGTTTCAATTTCCTCCCCTCATCCATCTCTTCTTTTCATGTTCAAGCATTCCCTTAATGTTTTGGCCCAGGCAGTTCAACCTCGCTCTTACATGAACCCCATTGCTATAAATAAATAAATAAATGAGGCTGCCAACTGAACAGCAGGCAAACATACCAGAATGGTACTGATATGGCTCTGTGGTCAATTATGGTTACCCACATTATTCACAGATCTGACACTTTCTGGAAAAAAAAAGTTTTAGAATATGATGTACAAATAAAAGCACTGGTCTGCATTTCTTTTTAAAAGCAAACAGTGGAGTTGTCAGCAATCACCATCAAATGTTAATCTTGGAATTGATGCAAGGTGGATGGCGAGTGACAGACCCCGAGAGGTCGCCGAGAGCTTTATTCCAAACCTTAAGCTAGAAACGTGACTTGTAGTGGGGTCAGTCTAAATCAGTAGGACGTTGGGGTTAGTGCATTGGCAGCAAAGCACGATACCGAGATGCAGGTAGTATATTGGTATTGTGGAGAGGAGCTTAAGGAATGTGCAAACAGACCGTTATGGTCCTGCTGCGAGTATCCGTTGCGAAGATAAAACTTTCAAAATTTTTGAGAACCTGCCAAGAATCTTCCCTGTGGTCATGATGGTCCTTACATGATGAAAACTGGACTGAATTGGTGGAGTGCAAGGACAGTATTTTAATAGATGATCATACCTTAGTGTTTTTTGACACCTTGCACATACATTCATGATTCCAGTGATAGTACGACCCCATTCTCCAATAATTGTGTGTTAAACAATGACTTACAGCACTTCCCATTCTCATAAACGTTGAATTAATGAATGAATGAATGAATGATCGTGTTAAGGCCATTTTCCCCGCTAGAGCGGGGGTTAGCCTTGCGGGCCCCATGACAATCATGGTTCCCTGTTTGAGGCAATGTTTTTATGACCGGATGCCCTTCCTGACGCCAACCCTTGGTCACGCTCTTACGATGCGCAGGGATACGGTGTACCTATTCTAAACCGGGGTACACACCGTGATCATTCATCCCAGCAAGCTGGTACTCAATTTGCCGACCTCGGAAGGATGACAGGCTGAGTCAATCCCCCTGGTGTTAATTCAGCGATCGACCGGGATTCGAACCCAGGATCCTAGGATCCCAAGCCGGCACCCTAACCGCTAAGCCAACACTAGGCTATTCTCATAAACGTTGCAATAGTATAAACTCAAATCCTTCAGTGTAATAATCCAGACAACTTTGGTGAACTTTTCTGGCTAATCTGGTGGAATGTTTGGTTACATTTATTGGATACTGTATATTGGACAGGTTTCAGTCTTCAAACAGTTTCCAGTTGATTTTATCATACCAATGGCACTTTGTCATGGTGGTGAAGAAGATGAAGCTATATACGTGGGGCGAAGCTGCAGACCATTTGAAAAAAAGGAAAGTACCGAGCAAAAGGACTCTTTACTAGAAGGGTCCAGTAACAACTTCCTCTGGGAAATTTTGAAAAATTGATGTCAAAATATGCATTTTGGGTGTGATCCTGTCTAAATTGTCACAATAACACTATGCAAAATAGAGTGATATTTGGGGAATTTTTTATTTATTTCAACTGATCATCCATTGCTTTGAGGATTATTTTCAGTTAGAGAATACAGCTTACTACATCGTTTATTTTATTATAAAATAAATGAATACTGAATACCACATACCTACCTTTACAGGACTTTTAATACAAGTGTTTTAAGTGGGGTTTGGGGGGGGGGGGGGTGTGGGTGGGAGAAGGCGAGGGACGAAGGGGAAGTCACGTGTCGTGTACTGGAGCGGTTTACCCGAAAAACCCTGGTTCGTGGTGCAAAACCAGGATATTTACTACCGCTTTAAACTCATGTGTCATGTCGTGGAGGGGTTTCCCAGAATGAGAATTCCAGTTTAAACCAGAGCATTATATCGGTTCGTGAGTGTACTTTATTTATTTATCTACCCATTTTTCTCTATAGGGAATTTCCATACACATGAAAGAGTTTCACCCATGTATATATATATATTTTTTTTTTTAGGAACTTGCCACATTCTAAAGTATTATGAGAGTGGTACTATGCAAAGTATGAGTGGTCCTGCTGCGAGTATCCGTTGCGAAGATAAAACTTTCAAAATTTTTGAGAACCTGCCAAGAATCTTCCCTGTGGTCATGATGGTCCTTACATGATGAAAACTGGACTGAATTGGTGGAGTGCAAGGACAGTATTTTAATAGATGATCATACCTTAGTGTTTTTTGACACCTTGCACATACATTCATGATTCCAGTGATAGTACGACCCCATTCTCCAATAATTGTGTGTTAAACAATGACTTGATTCCAGTGATAGTTCATGATTCATGATTATGAGTGACACAAACATGATTTCTATAGGGTTGTGACACAAACAGTGTGACACAGTGACACAGTGACACAGTGACACAAACAAATATGAATGACACAAACCATGATTCCATATGAGTCAAACCAAAACCAACCCTATCAACAGTCACAATTAGTTAATTACTACAGAAACACCAAACCATGAAAAAGTTATAACTGCCATTAAATGCACAGATAAAAGATGGTCTCAATGGTGGTCCATAAAGAACCTACTGCAAATCTCACCATACTCGCCACATCCCCAGGAAAACACCGCCCCACTGTGAGCCAGCACCACGACATGGCAATCGCCACAGGACACCTGTGCAATCGACAGGTTATTCTCGAATAGCACAGGCAGGGGCTCAAGGAACTCGAGATTCAGATTCCCACCACAGCCCATACAGCCGTAATAGTTCGAACCAAAGCTGAACACCTCGCCTTGCTCTGTCGGGGTAAATGACGGAACCAGAAAGTTAGTGTTGCGCCACATTATCACAGGATCTAGTGTACAGTGAACAGCACTTAAAGATAAATGAGTCAGTTATCTTAAAATAAGAATTATTACAAATGATCAGTATTGGATTTGAAAACTTTACCAAAACGTTTTTATTTAATAAGCAGGAAATGCAACCAAGTGAATCCAACTAATGTATGTGAAGACAGCCGTGCCTGGACTTGTGGGTGCACACTTGGTTGTGAACACATTCTCATAATCTCGAGAGTAACTGACGTCAAGGAAACATTGAATTTATACCCTTCCATTGGATAGGAAGGGTACTGTAAAGGAAATGGTTTGTTCTCTTACAATACTGTACATAAACTATAAACCAGAAGCCTCAGATTTTTTTGGGATACAAAATAAAGGCTCGTAGAAGATCTAGAATACAGAACAGAACAGGACGCAACAGAACAAAAGAAACAGCATAAAGTGAAGGGGGAAATGACAACATCAAGGCTGAGGGATAAAATTATGGAGACAATGAGATGAGGTAACAATGAGAGATGGGGGAGGATGTAGACATGTAGAGGTTGCACATGATGGGTACAGAAGCAAACGCAGTAAGGGAAAACCAGAATGTTATGTGGGAGAGGGGGGAGGGGTTAGGATAGTGTTATGAGGGTAGTTACGAGTAAATGTTTCAAGTAAAGATCATGGCTTTGGATCGAGGACGACCTGAGATGGTGGTGAACACTTGTCGAGAAGACCTGGAGGGAAGAAGGAGATTGAAAGGATGTGGAAGTTGGTTCCACAGCTGGGGAAAAAATGCAAAAAAATGAGTGGAGGTGAGCAGTAATTTTGGATTTAGGCAATTTCACCAGAAGGGGGTTGCAGATGGATCATGTGCGACCTGCAAGAACTTTGGGAGAAGGGGGAGGGACAAAGGGAAGAGGCTGCAAAAACAAAAAGGAGGCGGCGGAAGTCAGAGAGACCAACGACCTGTCTGCTATGGAAAGTTAAAGGCTTATGGACTCAGCTTCATCGGAGGAGATTACAATGATCTTGAAGGCCTTGGTTTGCATGTCCTCAAGCTGAGCAATGTGTGAGACAGTGGTGCCAGACCAGAGGAGAGAAATATCTCAGATAGATATTCCATCAAGGAGAGAGATATTCCATCAAGCTTTGGATGAGGCCTTGGTAGGTGGATACGAGTTCAGTTGTGCCAAGGAAGGACTTTGTATGATGGAAGATGCCCATTGAGTGACTGGCTTTGGAGGTCAACGTTGAAATGTGGTTTGCTCAAGAAAGATTGTGGCTGATAGATAGATAGATACAAGTGACTGTGCTTGCTTTTCCCATCATTGGGGACGGGTATTTATGCTTGTTTTTTCCCGTCACTGGGGGCAGGTACTTTGGCTAGTTTATCATAATAGGCAATGCCCATCAGATGGTATCAGTTGGTCTTTATGGTGAGAAAGATCACTTGGTTAGTTGTATTCATGGATCAAGTGTCCCTACATATCTATAGCCCCCTTGTAGACCATTTTCTACGTGTCCACTACACTAAGGATTTAAATTTTTATGCCATTTTTCTTATGCATCATCCAATACATGATCATTTAAATTCCTAAAATTTAATATGCCATGGAGAGCATGCATTGCTCAACCTTAAATAGAAATTAAAAGTAAACGAGTAGAATTTTAGGATGCAGATCAGCCAAACCAACCTGCTCCAGTGCTTTAATGACAATGAAGTTATTGTCGTGTCCAGGTCAATTAACACCGACGCTGGACGGATGGACCAAAATGGCTTTAATTCCCTCATACTGCGTTGAATTATGGTGGACTTTATGCTCGCACTGTTGTGAGAAGAACACACACACAAAAAAAAGCTTAGCTCTAGTAAAACCAAGCGGTTTATATCCCAAATAACAACAAATAACCAGGGAAGGTTGAAATTCAATAATTAACTATATACAATGGCATAAAATAAATCTAAAGAAATATATGGTGCCTCACTCCAGCTTTGATCACAGACAGGGAGATGGAACAAGAACCAGGTGACTCATCTCTGGTGGTGGTAACATTGAGGGGGTAGGGGGAGTGGGGTTACGCTGAAGCAGCCATGGACAGGCAGAAGGAACAAGCAATGAGGAGGTGATGGGGAGACAGTGAAGAGGGGGGAAGGTCGACGAACAGGCACAGGGAAAAGGCAGGCAGGGGGATCTCCTCTGAGCACGATCTAGAAACCCTCTCTGGCGCTCTCCAAAATCCCCTCAGAACCCTTCAGAATAAGTGCAATCCTTCCACGTCTCTCAAGCTCCTCCCACCAATTCTCCTCAGAACTGCTCTTTTTCCCCCTGCCTTCATCGTCCACTCCTCCGTGCTCCTCCCCTTTGCTCTACGGAAAACATTTCATCCCTCGAGGCGTCCATAGCTCCACCCGCTTCTTTCTTGCCTGGCAGAGCCCCACCACGATGTGTGTCGCCCTCCCCTGCTGTTCTACTGCCACCCGGTGCATCCGGTGGATTACAAGAGGTTTTAGACACATTTGATGAACCTTAAACCCTCGCTATTTATTACGACACACCACCTTCCATAATATGGTGGACGTTCAAACAAGACAATCCTTAATCTGACGTGTCCCTGCTTCCTACATCGAGATTGGCTAACTACTCCTACACAGACCAGACAACTCTACATTTCTCACTGTACTATGGTAATCTCTAACCTCCCCCTTCAAGCATAACAATATAAAGTAAATAAGAGATTCTGAATCAAAAATATAATTCAAAAGTTACATTATAGAAAGAATGGCTCATACCACTGAGGCACACGGTGAATTCATCTCCACAGGCCACCTGCTTGATAGCAATACCGAGCAAACTGTCCACACACTTTGGTGACCGGTAGGAAGCCTTGTCGCCATGTCCCAACTGGCCGACCATTTTTGTTCCGCCCTGCACACTCTGTACAACCCATCAGGCCCCTTTGAAGCATGTTGATGTGTCATATTTCAAAAATTATGAGAATAATAATATTAACAAGCATTCTGAGTATTGCGCTGCAATACATGTCCCCTACCGGCAGTCTGTCATCCGGAAAACTGTGTGAATTATATAATTACCAACTCACGGTCTGAGGTAGCTCGGCTAAAAATTATCCGATTTGCACCAAATAAAGTTCATGAATGGTTGCACAGACCCCTACTTCTCACTAAAAGGGGAAAAAGAATGTAAATCTGAGTTAAAATAAGCCCGCAAGGTCGCTCTGTGGAGTAGCCTGCACATATTGCACTGTGTGGATTATATAATTACCAACTCACGGTCTGAGGTAACTCAGCTAAAAATTATCCAATTTGCACCAAATGAAGTTTATGAATGGTTGCACAGACCCCTACTTCTCACTAAAAGGGGAAAAATAATGTAAATTGGAGTTAAAACAAGGAATATTAACAGCTTTGACTTACCGCACTCCAAATTATAGTCCGGAAAACTGTTGGGGAAATTACCAAAGTTCAAAGTGCCATAACTTTGTCAAAAATGATCGAAACGTCGTGAAGTTCGAACTTGATCTGTAACTTATCATGAGGAAACCATGTACCAAGTTTGAAATCATTAGCATTAAGCGTTTAGAAAAAAAAGTCCGGAAAACTGTTCTTTGCGTGACGGACTGACAGACTGATGGACTGACAGACGGACAGATGGAGGGACGACGTGCAAACCTATAGTCCCTTCCGGTGTACACCGGTAGGGGACTAATAATCACAGGTATGAAAAAAAGGATTTCTAAGCATGTCTAACTTCCCAATTTTGCTTCCATGCTCAGCAGGCCCACTCCTATTTCTTTCAAGTACAAACAAATGATTGCAGTTTCACAAATAAAGGAGCATCAAAAGGAATAAAATCTAGATTGACAAATGAAATAGCAATAAATTAATAGGTAGCTGCCTAGAAGGCAAGGTTCAGGTTCAACGTCTCAAGCACCGATTTAAGTCTTATTCCAAGACTGTGCAGATATTATGTGCCTGGTATTAATTATACTCCAAAAAGAGAGGATGAAATCAAATGACTGTGATAAGCACGTTATAAAAGGCCAAGTGGCGTTTGATGTCATAATATGCTTATTGTATTCATGTGATTCTGCCCCAACACCTGTAACACGATGCCTGGACAGTCTTTGATGAAGATCACATGATAGTGATAGTCAAAACATCGGACCTCGGCCTTGCCTACTGGGCAACTATTTTGTTGGTCATGCTTTCATTTGTTGATACATGTTGTTCTGATTGTACACAAAGCTTTGACAATAGAAGAACAAGTCATTGGAAGAGGAATTATCTACATATATCAACATAATGACTCAAACAAATTTTGACCATTTCAGTTAATTCAAAAAGTTTCACCTTTTAAAAACAATTTAACGTATCTATAATTTATTGGTATCGCAAGGTACCATACGATATCCCGAGTCTTGGTGGTACCATACGCCTTCCACTTCTTAATGATTGTCTTGACTGTGCTCAAGGCCTTTGAAATATTTTTATACCCATCTCCTGATCTGTGCCTTTCCCCAACTTTATCTCAGAGGTCTTTTGAAAGCTCCTTGATGCTCATGGTTGAATCTGTGCTGTGAAATGCAATGCCCAACAGAGGAAACCTACAAGAACAGCTGATTTCATTCTGAAATCATCAGAATCACTACAATTTAATACAGGTGGAGGCCAATTCAATTGGTGTGTGATTTTAAAGGTGATTGGTTACACCTGAGCTAAATTACAATTGCTATGATAAATGGGGAGGTGAACACTTATCCAACCAAGATATTCTAGTTTTGCATTTTTAATTACATTTCTGAAATTTGTAGAATTTGTTTTTCATTTGGAAGTTGTGGGTTACAATGTGTAAATAAAGGTGGGAAAGGTTTGATTTAATGCATTTTCATTCTAGGCTATAAAGCAACAAAACGTGAAATTTTTGAAAGGGGGTGTAGACTTTCTATAGGCACTGTACATTACACATACATTGCACATACATTCATGATTCCAGTGATAGTACGACCCCATTCTCCAATAATTGTGTGTTAAACAATGACTTACAGCACTTCCCATTCTCATAAACGTTGAATGAATGAATGAATGAATGAATGATCGTTTTAAGGCCATTTTCTCCGCTAGAGCGGGGGTTAGCCTTGCGGGCCCCATGACAATCATGGTTCCCTGTTTGAGGCAATGTTTTTATGGCCGGATGCCCTTCCTGACGCCAACCCTTGGTCACGCTCTTACGATGCGCAGGGATATGGTGTACCTATTCTAACCCGGGGTACACACGGGGATCATTCATCCCAGCAAGCTGGTACTCAATTTGCCGACCTCGGAAGGATGACAGGCTGAGTCAACCCCCCTGGCGTTAATTCAGCGATCGACCGGGATTCGAACCCAGGATCCTAGGATCCCAAGCGGGCACCCTAACCGCTAAGCCAACACCAGACTCACACATACTATGACATAACTAATACTCTAAGTGGGCCTACGTGTTGCTCGTGGACTAACTATGGGGGGCAAACCTTTAGCCTTTAATGATGTCATATGTACAAATCTCAAAACCGTAGCAGTACCTTACACTATGTTTTGATGAGGCTTTTTGTTTTCCAATACAACAAAGCAGGATATTTCAATCCACTGCAGGATAAAGGTGCAAATCATATTGAAGGGTTTTTTTTTGCATACTCTCCACAGTTGCCAAGAGTTGGAGAGAGCAGATAGCCATGGGAATCGAACCATAGTCATCCAGTGGAGATAGAAACAAGTATTTAACCACTCAACCAAACAGCCAGATTGCTTTTGAATAACAGTACAGTTGTGTTTCCTACTGTATAATTGTCAAACCAACAAGTGAAGTTGTCATATAAATATTAGTGTGGATAGAAGTTTACAGCTGTAAAGAGATCAACATTCCTATGGTGTAGTTGACAAATCTACAAATTAAATGTCTATTATATTTATCGAGTACAATACCAATTCGAAAAAGTTGCTTTGACCATTTAAATAGGTAAAATATCTGAAGAGTGAAAAAGTACCAGATTGTACTCACCGCCCAAGTGTATAGCTCCTTTTCAACGCTGACAGCTGCAAAGTGACTTTTTCCAGCGCAAACCTGCAAAGCACTACAGCCCTCCTGCCCATTGAAGATTAAATGTGTCTGGGGCATGTACTTGCCTCCTCCCCAGTAGTACACATCACTGGAGCATGGTGTCACGACAGGTAACATCTCCACACGTTTGTTCATCAGTCTGCATGAAATAGATCGCAATAATCCAGACATGTATCATCCTTGAGAATATAAAGTGCTGCATGCAGAAAGGTTGTCACAGGTATCAGGATGAAGAAAACTTTCCAGCTTGAGCCCAAAATCTGCATATTCCATCAGTAAACCAGGCTGAACAGTTAAACGCTTTGTATCCCACCGATAGGCCGGACCTGGAGGCAGACCTGAACAAAAATCGAATCGCCTTGTTCTAGTTGTCTGTCCAACTCATCCACCTAGTTTTGTCACAATTGGTCCACAACGTTTTGAAATATCATGCCATAATATATCGTTTTTGGGATATCATATATATATACGTAACGTAATATATACGTACGTATATATATACGTATACGTATATATATACGTATATATATACGTATATGTTACGTTATGTTATGTATGTATATATATATATATATACGTATACGTATACGTATATGTATACGTATATATATACGTATCGTATATACGTAAATATCATACGTAAAAAGTAAATAATTCTCGTATCCGAATCCATATTGAGATGGCCTCTAATGGCCTCTAAAGGTTGTTTTAATATATCGTTTTTGGCACCATTTGTCAATGGTAAAGATTCACATTTAAAAAAAATTAAATTCCTCTTATCCGAATCCAGATCTTCACCAAAATCGAATCGATTTGTCCTTGTTACACACCCAACCAGTCCACCAAGTTTCATCCAAATCCGTTCATAACTTTTTTAGATATCGTGCTATGTATCGATTTTAGCTCCATCTCCCAATGGTGAAGAATCACGTAAAAAGTAAATAATTCTCGTATCCGAATCCATATTGAGATATTCACCAAAATCGACTTGATTCGCCTTGTCACACACACACAACCTATCCACCAAGTTTCATCCGAATCTGTCCGAGACTTTTTGAGATATCGTGTGATATATCGTTTTAGCCCTATCACTCAATGGTGAAGAATCACTTTCAAATTCTCTGATCTGTATCCTGATCTCCACCAAAATCGAATCAATTCTTCTTTTTCACACACCCAACCTGTCCACCAAATTTCGTCCAAATCCGTAAAAGACTTTTTGCGATATCCTGCTCACATACAAACAGGCAGGGGTGAAAACATAGCCTCCGTCGACCTTTCGTGGTGCAGAAGTAAAAAAAAAAAAAGTAAAAAAAAAGTGCTGTACTATCAGTCAGTCAAGGTATACCTGCACTTCTCGTTTCAGACATTTTTAAAAAGCAAAGAAAGTTAATAATGCTTGCCCTATTTTTCACGTATTCCCTGACTACACAAATTAATGTCACAGCGTCGTCCCACTGTTGCATCAAGATTGCCAAAATAAATGAAGACAGTCATTCATTTGAGATATGTGTACAATCTATATACCTCCTTTTGTATAAACTTTGCTGCCCAGACAACAACCAATTTCTGTGATAACAAGAAGTGTAGGCTCGTGCAAATGAATATTAGTCCATGGGCTGGATAGACCCACCGTGCACCCCCCCCCCCCCCCCCCCCCAGATTCCTCACCCACTGGTATATTTTTGTCCATTCGGGTCTCCTTGATGAAAAAAAAGATGTTAACAAGGAAAATGTAGGGATGGACGTTATGTTATCACCCTATTTTCATAGGTACCCCCTTTCATAGGTATCACCCTATTTTCATAGACGACATTTTGCGATTTTTGAATATTTAATTTAAGGGGGTATGGTTACTTTTTTGGCTAGTATGTCAGTATCAACAATCTGATCATTACAATTTATATATTATTTAAAAGGTCATTGAATTACCTCTCCAATGGTGTATTAATATTTCAGCTAACACCACTACTCATACATCTACAACCGTTCGAAGTGAATATATATCGACAAGTCTCATAAAACATCGAAAATATCCCCTCGTATACCAAAACATATTTTTAAATATTTTTTTTAAACAGGTACACGACACGACAACGACACATCACAACTAAAGAACGACATCACATCTTTAAACGACAACTAAAGAAGAGAAACCGATGGAATCATTACCAGAAGAGTCAAGGGTGCTGTTCGAAGACCTCGTAGATTCTTCTTCAAAGGTCACACAAAGTACAGTGCTGGAAGATGATGCTATAGTGTCTTACATCCAGAAGTATATAGACTTCAAATCTGATGTTGCTGGCGGGAAGCACGGCAAAACTGCACAACTCTGGATCACCTATATGAACCACGTCTGGCTCGTGCTACAGTTGCTTCAAGCAGTGAAGACCAACGACTACTCACTTTACAACCATTGTCGATATAAAATGGCCGATATATTCTTCAGCTTCGACGGCCAAAATTACTCGCGTTACCTGGCATTATTCTCTGTGTTTCTGGCCAACATTGAAGATACTCACCCAGGTGTAACACAGCTGATGAAGGGAGGCGCCATCAGTGTAGCAAGATCGTTAGTTCCAGAAAGTAGGTGTGCCGTCGATAAGACCATAGAGGAGACCTTTATGAAGCACGCAAAGTCTCATGGAGGCTCCGGTGGCTGTGGAGCTGGGCTAACAGGACTACTCGGTAACTTTAATGCATATCAGCGTTGGGTTAAGACGACACACGAGCGCGCTCAGTTTGTGGACGTGACCTTTGCGATGGCTGACATGCAATCAGTCACCTGGTGGACGCAAACATAAAGATCTCAGACCAGCGCAAGTTTAAAAGAGCGAAATAATGGTACAAAAAACCATTGATGCGATCAACGGCTTTCTAAACCCCTTCGATGTCCCAGACGACACTAAGCTCTACTGCATATCTTTGGGTGCTCCCGCTCCTCCGGCAATCGAAAAAGACGTCCTGATGGCTGAGGAACTTGGTAAAAAAGCGAAGGAGCAGTTCATAGTTGATCGCCTTGAAAAGAAAGATCACTTCTTTGAGCCAGTGAAGAAGATGAGACTAAAAACACTCGAGTCGATGAGCAAATCTGTGAAACTGAAGACAACTCAGAATAAGGTCCTTGCATATAAGCAGCACAGCAGTGTTGCATTACAGCTGTTGGTCCGAGCGGAACCCACTGGTGCTATAGATGTTGAAAATTTGATGAGATACCCTATCACTCCAGTTCCATACAGCATGGGTACCGCAGACGGATTCCTGGCCAAGACAGACAAAGCGAAGGGTCTGCAATATCTCCTGAAGGATACAGAAGATGTTCCACTACAAAGAGCTGATACCCTAATTATTCAAGATGGCAATGCCTTATTTCACACTTTGCAGGACATCCCAGGCAATTTCCAACAAATCGCTTACAGAATATATGATGCTATGCCCAAGCAGAACGACATTGTATTCAGCACAGACATGTACAAAGCTCAATCGGTGAAGGGGATGGAACGTGAAAGACAAGGATGCGTAAACAAGTTGATTATCCGTGGACCACTGACAAAGAAACCCATCAATTGGAAGCTCTTCTTAATGAATGATCACAACAAAATACAACTGAGCCAAGTTCTGAGTGATGTTTGGAGTGAGAACGAATTCGCTTCAAAACTGCTCCAGCATAAGATGGTTGTCGTAGTTGAAGGACATGCCTACATGTTGAGCTCAGATGATGGAAACACAATGAAAATAACTGAAATTACTTCCCTGTATTCAACACAAGAGGAGACAGACACGCGAGTCATCATATACTGTCTCTATGCACAAGAGAGAGGATACCAGGTTGTACGTACCCGAAGTCCAGATAGCGATGTGTTCTTCATTGCTCTTCATCACGCTCCGACCCTAGATGTAACACTGCTATTCGACACAGGCTCTGGAAATAAAAAGCGGCTCATCAATGTCACAGATCTTGCACATGGCTATGGTCAACAGTTCTGCACTGCCGTGATGGCCTTACATGCATTTACGCACTGTGATACCACTAGTGCCTTCAAGGGCATTGGGAAAATACAGCCAATTAAAGTGCTCCAAAAGATGCCAGCATTCCAGTCTGTATTAGCGAGCCTTGGAGACGAATGGACTGTTCCTGAAGCTGTGTCCACTGAATTGGAGGCATTCACGTGTGCTATCTACGGGAAACCCCGGTATAAGAAGGTAGACAACTTATGCTACGCAATGCTTAAGGAGAAATGTGGCAGTCCTGATGGAGCAGTTAAACTCGGTGAGAAGCTTCCTCAGCCAACCTCAGCCAGCTTCCCCCTTGCATAACAGTACTGCATCAGCATATTAGGCGAGTAAACTACCAGGTGGCCATCTGGAAGAGGGCACACGTTCCACAACCTGATGTCCCAAGTCCTGCAGACGGTAATGGTTGGAAAGTTGGAAAAGGTGACAAGCTTGAACCGGTGTGGTTTGAAGGGGACGCACTACCAGTCGACCGTGCGGAAGTAGATAGTGATACCGACACCGAGGACTCAGATGATTCGAGTGCCTCCGATGAGGATGAAGATGAAGGAGTCGACGACTTCTCGCAAGACGATGATGACAGTGATGATGATGATGATGATGATGGCACTTAGCCAGCTGTTTCATGAAAGAGTTTGCTCTTTGATATTGCAAAAACATTGTTAATCAATTAGGAATACTTTCACAATATAATTATGTATATTATGTTTCTGCAGATGTGATTTACCATGTTACTGTCCACATTAATTACCTGGTCATTTAATTCAGTATTACCATAATGAAATAAGTCTTTGTATTTTGTTATTTGTCGTTCGGTAGTTGACCTGCTTTGGTTTTACCAATTTTTAGTTGTTATTGTGCATAGTCGACATGTTTTTAACCATAATATGATCCATTAAGGTGTCGACAGGGTTGTAAAACTTCCATATCACTCACTCACTCACTTTGTATTTTGTTTTGATTTCCGTGGGTGATTAAATATTGTATCCCCCGGACGAAAGTCGGGAACACCGTGGTTTAGGGTTACGCGGCATCCGAGAGATTTCCTTGCGACCGCTCTGCAGTCTGCAATTGTGAACATGGTGAATGGATTTTGATCATATTTGGTATTAATCATGGTTACGAAAGGTTACGAAACATAGTTTTGTATTTGTTATTTTAGTACTGCATATTATTATTTATCAATTATCACCAATGTTTAGCAATTTTCAATTGGACATGGCTGCCATCTTGATAAGTTGTACTTATTTTCTAAACACGTTGGTGGAAATGGATTCCTTGGGTCTGAAAACATACAAAAGGAACTTTCATTCATGTATGTATCTCATCTGAGGGAAAATATGAGAATTTACAGATTTTCGTATGACGATTTGGCGGCCATCTTGGTTTTTCACATTTTTCTGAGGCTTATAATAATCTGAAAGTCAAAATGTTTTGATTATCTTCTTGTATGTGTTTCCATCTTATAAACTCATTAATAGCATGTACCTGCTTAAAAAAAAAATTTTTAATATGTTTTGGTATACGAGGGGATATTTTCGATGTTTTATGAGACTTGTCGATATATATTCACTTCGAACGGTTGTAGATGTATGAGTAGTGGTGGTAGCTGAAATATGAATACACCATTGGAGAGGTAATTCAATGACCTTTTAAATGATATATCTATCTATAATTCCAGTAATCTCTGTACGTTTGTACGTCTGTACGTTTGTCTGTGACCGCTGTTTCTCGACAACCACGGGTCCGATATACTTTTAACTTGCCAGGTATATTGCTGGGGACCCGAGGATGTGCCTTTTCAAGGTTTCATATTAATCGGACAATTACTTACCGAGCTATGTCCAAAAAACGATTCAACCAATCAGAGAGCAGCGAACTATCGCGTGTGCCGAACGTGGCGGACACACTCTGCCTCGGATGGCACATTTGAGAGCGTATTCATTTATTTCACGTTTGCAAACTATGTTGGCGTTAAACTATGTTTTAAAACTAATAAAAACGAATTTGCGATTCATTCGCTTTCCTGCGCGTTTGTGCACGCGATGGCGATTTCTTTACCAAACTCCGGAAGCCGTTCGCTTTGGACCAAACCATTTCATGTAAATAGAGGGGGGGGGGGTTGTCACCACTCGCAAGCCGTTCGCTTTGGACCAAACCATTTCATGTAAATAGAGGGGGGGGATATAATTTTAGATATATATATAGTACGGGCATGCCCTAGTAAATTGTAATGATCAGATTGTTGATACTGACATACTAGCCAAAAAAGTAACCATACCCCCTTAAATTAAATATTCAAAAATCGCAAAATGTCGTCTAGGGGGTACCTATGAAAATAGGGTGATAACATAAAGTCCATCCCTACATTTTCCTTGTTAACATCTTTTTTTTCATCAAGGAGACCCTAATGGACAAAAATATACCAGTGGGTGAGGAATCTGGGGGGAGGGGGGGGGGGTGCACGGTGGGTCTATCCAGCCCATGGACTAATGTATTGCCCTGCATGTGAAACACGAGGGTGACAGTTTATAGCTCGGTCGGGATTCAAATACAGGCTAAACAGTTCAAAAGCAAGCTAACCCCTTCATGGAAAAAACATGTAAATACTTTGAATTATACACAGCCAGCACACAGCCAGGACACAGCCAATTCCTGACAACCTTCAAATACTTTGATACTTGATGCAACAAAATGCTACTTGAGCGGCTTGAAGAATTGGAAATCACAGTGCCTCACTCACCTGGACCACAAGGGAACATGGTTAAGTACAAGGGTTGAAGTCATATCAGCTGTTTAAGGGCAAGTGTAAAACGCATGTTTTCATTAGAGGCACATAACAGCAAAATCAAAAGTTGTTTTAACAATTCAGTTCAACAGAAACGTTGCAACACAGCACCTGAATGATGGTTTGCTGCCCTCTCAAAAACACATCATAATATTCATACAGATGTAACAACGTTTCTCCAAATAATTGCAAAATTTTACCATTACTAAAAAACCACCTTTAGAGGCCATTTTTCCCCGCAAGCGGGGGTTGGCCTTTTTCGGGAACCGTGGTTGTTGTTGTTTTTCGGTCCCCTTTTTGAAGCAATGTTTTACGGCCGGATGCCCTTCCTGACGCCAACCCTTTTTGCCGCCTTTTACGACAAGCAGGGAATTACCAGTGAACTGGTACTCAATTTGCCGACCTCGGAAGGATGACAGGCTGAGTCAACCCCCCTGGCGTTAATTCAGCGATTGACCAGGATTCGAACCCAGGATCCTAGGATCCTAAGCCGGCACCCTAGCCACTAGCCCAACACCAGGGACAAAATTTTACCATTACTACTCGACAATAATCAAATGATTTCTCATTATTTTAGGTTTAGGCCAAAAAAAAAAAACTCCGGTCTCTGGTCAGCGCGCGCATCGATTTTGACCCCGCGCGTCAACAATTTTTTTTTTTTTTTAATTTCCAATGGTACCGACAACAGCGCACGCCATCGATATAATTATAATATAGAGCACATCATAAATTATAGAGCACATTAAACATAAACAATGCCGCGCCACCTCAAGTATTCGCCTATACTTGAGGCGACGCCGAGACGAGATAATTGCAATTAAGTGAGCCGTGACATCACGTTCTCGCCGAAAACGCGATTTCGAGAGTGAGGAGCCATCTAATGTATGCATGCTGCCGGGCCGGCGCGCTATCTCGGGAAATATGTGTCTGTGAGGGTCGCCATTCGCGCACGGTTCTCCCCTACAAAACTACGTTTAGTTTGTCCAAATCCAACCAGCCGTTCCAAAGATATGAGTGGTTTTGTGTGCCGTGACGTCATGAATCCAATCGGCTGGATATTGTCATTTATTGAAACGAAGACGTTCTTTGTCGGGTTCGTGTGAAGCAAGCAGAAGGCCCAGAGAGCTGCCGGTGGTCTCGTTAGTTGAGCCTGGATCTTATCCCGTTTGTCTTGAAGTTGTAAGTGTCTGTGATAATCTGGTGGACTGAGAGAAGAGATCGTGGGAGACCATCGGCATGGATTCAAGCGCTTCCGCGTTAGCCCAGCTGTGAATGCGCCGATTTGAACCACACCATACAGCCCATCTGCGCATGCGCGGCTTTGATACACATGCAGCGTGTCATCCAGTACACGAAGATTGGTCCAGGGGTGTAGTCATTTGCGCATGCGCGGTTTTTTCAGCATTCAAATGCTCGGCAATTGCCCGTTAGACCACTTGCGCATGCGCAGTGTTGACGCGATCGACGCATTGGAATGTTTGACAGTACGGCGAGGCGATCTCGAGAACGAAATGGCAGTCTATAATATGCTTGAAGAACCTAATGATTTTCAGAATAAATACATTTTAAAATAACTTTTTACACTCTTGTTCATTATTTACAAAAAGGCCGACCTATCCCATTGGCTGTCTTTAATTTTTCTCTGGACGGAGCCACGGCAGATGAGGACGACCGCAAGGCATGAGGACACATAAAACAACACCTTTATATGTGCAATCCATGCTTTTCAAAAAAAACACCAAAAAAAAAACCGCATCACCGCATCAATTCTGGAACTTTGGTCTGACCAGAGACCAGCAACATATTTTTTTCGGCCTTATCTCGATCAAAAAGTGGAGCTAATCTTGAATGATTCTTGGAATTTGTATCCATTCAGTCCAACAATATTATTCCACTTTGGAAGTTGCAGCTGAATATGAAGTACTGTACTTCACAAATGTAGTAACTGTGCACTCAGACATTTTTGTGGAATATAAAATGCATTCACCGCTAATCAAACAGAATTACCTGAATTGCCGTTCAGGTTGGTTGAGCTCCTCAACTTTGTCCTCCATCTCCCTTTGAACCAAAAACAGAATTGAAATCTTAGCAATGATGAACAAGGCAAGGTACCACATCAACAGGATGAGAAAAGAGAACAAGAATGGAAAACATGCCTAAAGTTGCAAGGAAACTAGGAAAGAAGGATAAATGCAGCAAGCAGTGTAAAATGCAAGCGAAGAGGTTTTCTTTTTGGTTTTTTTTACCACTCACATTCCATCAGAAACGAAAGTTCAAAGCTAGAAAGAGCTTTTCCACAACCCGGCAGAACAGCAAGCACGGCACATGCAAGAAGTATGCAGCAGCGAGTACTCGTTGCCTGCAAGCAGGCAGAAAAGTCATGCCGTTAGCGGAGGATCATCTCAAGTGGTGAGAAAGCATTCGGTTTAGATTTGTGTTCACTTCGGCTGGGAAATTAGTGATATTTGCTCGACAGTTAGGGAAAAGCCAAGGGCATCGCAAGCACTGGCAATACCAAGACAGCAATTTACTAGTGCACTGAGTATGCTGCTTGGACTGACTGCATATGGGGATTGTTCCTTCATGTTACCCAGCAGGAAAGTAGAAGCAAGCTATATATCCTGGATATTGCATGGAAGAAAACACCCCAGCAAGCCGGTTCAGCACAAACAGTAGAAAAGGGGCCAAGGTAAAGTTTCAAATCTTCCTCAAATCTATACAGCCACATGTTAAAATAGCTAAATAATAAGCAATTATTGGCACACAAAGTCATCATCATTCATTTTTAGGTCATCTAATCTCGATTTGCCAAGACATTAACCTACTATATAAAGTGTGTAGTGATGTCCGGATTATCTGACCGTCCATTGTCCATCCTTTAACTCTGCTATTTTTTCTACTCCTCCCTTATCCACCGGCTGATTGTTTGAAACTTTACAAATGAATACAAGACAGTAGCCCACACAATTAGTCGGGCTTAAATTTTTCAATTTCAGATCGTGGAGGCTCCCTGAGGGAGGGGGTCGGGGGAAAGAGGGGTTATCCTTAAACTTTGAATCCCTAGTTGTCCCTTATTTACAAACTCATTTTCTCTGAAACCCGATACAGCCCTTATACTCTATGGCCCGCACAATCGCTCAGGCTTCGATTTTTCTATTTTGGATCATGGGGGCATCCCCAGGAGATCAGGGAGACTCACAGTGGGCCCCAAAAATCATCAGTGGTCTGAACTACAACCTCAAGTGATAACTGTCAGTCCACTCGGGCCTATTTATTATATAAAGATTAATGCAAACCCATCTTGGATCAAGAAAACTGATTGGTAATTGACTGTATTGAGGCAGAGGGCTTAAATTTCATTATTCATAAGTCAGGTGGAATTTGTCATTTGTTCAGATGCAACCAAATACATGGTAGAGAAACAGGCAGATGAGCTAAATGGATAATATTCTATGAAAAACCGTGTGTGTACAGGATTTATTGAAATTCAAATAATGGAGATTTCCACCTTGATAAAGCCTCACATTGGTGGTACATACTTGACTAGCAAGAAAGGAATATTCTTGAATGTCAAAAGTAAACAGTAGAAAGTATTTGTGGTTTCAATGGTTTTGAAAAAAAATGTCCTGGTTACTTCACTAAAAGTTTGTTTTCATTTATTTTGAACGAATCTTTGCCTACAATACAAAATCCATCAATATTGCAATGATGATGCCCCCATGGAGTGGGATGAATATATAGTATATTCAGTTATGTATTTTTGTGTTTAGAATAGCCCTGTCATATCAATTCACATTAGTGTGCCAGAGACTAGGTGTCTAGTTAACTCCACATCATTCTGCTCATCCTTTTGTAATTTCTCTGATTATTTCTGTTTTTACTCTTCTTCTTCAAAGTCAATCATGAGTGCATCTCACATCTCACACGAAAGCCCCCATGACGTCACATAGCCTCAGGTAGCATCCTGAATGGAAAATTTGAAAGCTGGGGCATGGCCCATCAAGTGATGATGTGTGATCTGGTTCCAAACCAATCAGAGGTCACAAGTTCAAACCTGCATCTGAAATTAGTCAGTGGCTCTAAAGTTTCTACACAAACGCCCCCTCATCATGACGAGCCCATCATGGGGGCTAACATCACATCTCAGGGGAGGAGTGGGATGGGAGGGTTCCAGTGGTAGCTAACTTGTCATGGGGACAGATAGCTTGCGTTCTGCCTTGAACGAAGCAGGGAAACTTTTGAGTGAAACGCTGGAACTAATGTGAAATAGGCAGTTGGAGACAATCCTCTGAATGAGACGGAGGTGGTTGGAGTGCGTTTTCATCTTTAAGACACAAGAAGACTTCCCCGGCAGCCTCCCCTGCCGGGGAAGGCTTACCTTTGGCAATCGCCTGCGACTTACCCTTGGCGCGCAATGCAATGATCGCCATATTTTGTTTGGACCACCATATATATGACTTTGAACTTAAACATTTAGGGATTCGTTTTTGGCTTTGAGTGCTAAGAGTGTAGGTTAAGAATATGTGTCCCCATCTAAACAGTCTATCGCTAAAAGTCCTCATGAAAATCAGTGGAAAATTATTCAAGTTATGATGAAATTGTAGCGGTTGCCGCTGAACATACACAATCGCCTTGCACCTGCCGGGGACGCAACCATGGAGCGATCGCTGTGCCGGGCTCGCCCAGACCGCCCGGAGACGCTCAGTCTCGCCTTTCCCGGGCATGTCCGGACTTGCCTTTCCCGGGCTGGCCCAGACCGCCCGGAGACGCTCAGTCTCGCCTTTCCCGGGCATGTCCAGACTTGCCTTTCCCGGGCTCGCCCAGGCCGCCCAGGCACGCCCACTTTCGCCGCGTTTGATTGTATATATATACTGCTACCCGATAAACGGGCTTCACAGAGTGTGCCAGGTTCTGTACGAATAAACATGCTTTGAACTCAACCAAATGGCCTCGTTCTCTCGCCGTCCACGACTCCTAAACTGGTGACTCTCGCCGTCCATGACTCATAAACTGGCGACCCCTAAACTGGTGACCTCGACTACCCCCGAACAGATTCGGGGGCTGCACGACTCCTAAACTGGTGACCTCGTCTACCCCCGAACGGATTCGGGGGCTGCAAACGAACACGGCGGTTTCGATCGCGCTGCCGGAGTTTTGGCACCGACGAGCGGCCATGTGGTTCGCGCACCGCACTTGGCTCCTCCTCTACGACCGGAGGGAGGAACCCGCTCCAGGACCCTCCGAAGGAACGCAGTTACGCGATGTGGGTGGCACTGCTGCTCATCTCTTGCGCGCGCTCTGACGTTCGCGGCACGGCTGCTTCGTTACCTTCGCGCGCACTGCTGTTCGTCACCTTCGCACAACTTCACTCTACAACTACAGCCGCAACTACTTCTCCGACCCTCCATCCTCAGGAGGCCCGCGAGGAACCTCGGCAGCCTCCCCCGAGGACTTGACCAGCCCCTCGGTCGGCTCAACCCCGGTCCTACGTCCCCCCAGCGCTTCGCACAGCGGAGTACGTCGTGGCGAGGCCACCCCCCGTCCACGGTTCCCCCCGCTCGACCACCCACCACCACACCGGACCCCCCCCCCCCACGACCCTCCAGGGGTCGCTTCGGCGGAGTCATCAGGACCCC
The DNA here is from genome assembly GCF_964187855.1 of Myxine glutinosa. Taxonomy (NCBI): domain Eukaryota; kingdom Metazoa; phylum Chordata; class Myxini; order Myxiniformes; family Myxinidae; genus Myxine; species Myxine glutinosa. The sequence goes on from NC_136261.1 coordinate 250,984,858, forward strand.
CCTTAAATTGACCCTGCCGGTGCAAGTCGATTCTGGAGGGGCGCGTGTAGCGGTTGCCGCTGAACATACACAGTCGCCTTGCACCTGCCGGGGACGCAACCACGGAGCGATCGCTGTGCCGGGCTCGCCCAGACCGCCCGGAGACGCTCAGTCTCGCCTTTCCCGGGCATGTCCGGACTTGCCTTTCCCGGGCTCGCCCAGACCGCCCGGAGACGCTCAGTCTCGCCTTTCCCGGGCATGTCCAGACTTGCCTTTCCCGGGCTCGCCCAGGCCGCCCGGGCACGCCCACTCTCGCCGTGTTTGATTGTATATATATACTGCTACCCGATAAACGGGCTTCACAGAGTGTGCCGGGTTCTGTACGAATAAACATGCTTTGAACTCAACCAAATGGCCTCGTTCTCTGGCCGTCCACGACTCCTAAAAAATTATATTTTTTGGTTAATTAGGTCACAATCCAAAAAAGTAGGTCAAGTACGTGAATCAAATATCAGGTGCACAACTTCAGTGCAGATCCACTATTATGATGCAAAAACATATTGGAAGGCCAAGCAGACTTTGAGATTCCGCATTGGCAAAATTGATGACAAAATGTGGTTTTTTTTCAGACCGCCATTTGACCTTGACCTTTAACTCGGAGGGGTATGGTGTTAATTAAGCGGAAATGCAACTTACTCTAGGCTATCTAGAGAGGGCAATTTAGTTCCTGTTGGACAAACTTTAGTCCAGCAACGGTGAAAAATGTGAAAATGGCTATAATTGGGTCAAGACGCTATAAAAATTAAATCAAGGTCAAAAAAGTTACATCAACCCCGCATTATTATTATTCCGATTAATTATGCAAAACTTAATTCCCCAAGTCCCAGCCGGCTCCGAGATACATCTCGGTCATTCACAGTAAAAAGGGAGAAAAACCTAATGGTGGTTTAGTACTCCTATGGGTGCAAGACCCTGACCATTAACCCAGAGGTGTATTTTGGAAATGAAGCACAAATGCAGCCTGCTCATGGATATCTAGTGAGGGCAATTTCGTTCAAATTGGACAAACTTTAGTCAAGTTATGGTGAAAATGTTAAAATGACTATAATTAGGTCATTACCTTAAAATGAGGCCAACGTCAAAAACGGTCAACCCCACGTAATCTCTATTCCCATTATTGATGCAAAATTTCATTCCGAATGTCCAGGCCAGCTCCAATATACAGCTCAGAAATTGATGCAGTTTGTAAATTTTGAGTGTTAAGAGTGCTGGAATAAAATAAAATAAAACTAGAACGGCACTCGGCAGTGCGGGGCTGAACAGTTTACGTTGTGTATCCCACTGATAGGCTGGATCTGGATCCAGACCTGAACCAAAATCTAATGGGGTTGTTGTTGTTGTTACCTAACCAACCTGTCGACCAAGTTTTGTTCAAGTCTGTCCACAACTTTTTGAAATATCATGCTATACGTAGTTTTTGTCCCCATCTCTCAATGGTGAAGAATCACTGAAAAATTTAAAAAAAACTATCATATCCGGATCCAGATATTCTCCAAAATCGAATCAATTCTTCCTCGTCACACACCCAGCCTGTCCACCAAGTTTCATCAAAATCTGTCCACAACGTTTTGAGATATCGTGCACACAAAGACATGGGTGAAAACATAACCTCCATTCATCGCAGATGGCTGGTTTAGCACTCCTGGGGGTCTAACAAACTCTGTGGTACTACTAACAATCGGGGATGCCAATTGTAGAAACAAACCCCACAACAGCAATAAGCTTTCGCGTATGCTATAGGTGAGATTTAATTCGAGCTAGTTTGACCATAGTTCACCCAGAATGGTAGCTCTGAACAATGTTAACTGCCTGCTTCACTAAGCTCGCCGTTTGTTTCTGCTGCCCTTGTGAAACTGCTAACAGTCTGTGTTCATCCTTATCTTCTCTTGTGTGCGTGTGTGTGTGTGTGTGTGTGTGTGTGTGTGTTTATATGTGTATGTGTGCGTGTGCATGTGCGTGTGTGTGTGTGCACACGTGTCAGTGTCGTTAAGTTATAGGATTAAGTTCATCATCGATCCATAATTGTCTAGATTAAGCGAGGTTTGTTCTCTCTCTCCCCCGTTGCATAATTAAATTTTCTTCGTTAATTAAACTGTCATCTGGTAAGAAATTGTACGTCCGTAACAATACCAAAAATAAGTGAAAAGCGGAATTCCCAACACCCAATTCACTGCAGCACATCTGCTGCCCGTGAGGCACGTGCGAGCTAAAATTACAATCAGGTGTTAAAATTAATTACATGAACACAGTTGCGTATTCACACGGCCTCTCACCACTCAGGCCAACTTTCGAGGTAAAACCTTCGGTGGGATTTGAGGTCTATTACATATTTAGTCACAGGACAATATCAAAGCATTTGTACAAGTGTTACCTCAATGACGTCTTGATGACGTCATATTCCATAATATCAGCAGCTGTTGCCCTCTCTTCTGCGTCCTTAGAGAGATACAAAAAAGTTGGCTCCATATTTTGTTAACAAAATGATGCAAGTCCAAAATAAAGCTCATTTGATGATACGTATGCATGTTTTGTTTTGAAACAAATAAAAATAAAATGTAATGCTTCATAAAATTAAGATCAACAAATCTATTTATGTAAATTGCAGCATTTGTAAATTCCAGAGATCTCTTGCAAGAAACGAATGAATGCAGAAATTCATCCACGAGAGTAAAAGGAATGGCCTGACCTTCTTTAAACATTGTGCCAAAAGCTCCCTGAGTGCTTCAGAATACCGAGTTCCCAAGTCATCCATCTGTCCATGGATTATCACATAGCAGAGCTTCAACGCGTTCTAAAACAGCACGCAAAAACTCTTTCAACTTATTGGAAGGTGAAGTGAGAATATGTTGTTGGAATATGACAAATAGAATGGAAGTGGTGTGAAAGCCTTTGTATCTATAAACAAATTGGAGTAAGAGAAAAGAGGTTATGGGAGGTTTGACATTAGCTTTCGATAATTTGCCTAGGAATTATCGAAATGTCATTATAGGCAAATTAGGCTACTCGCTCTTCCTTACCATCCCTCCCTTACCGTTGCATCAAATGTCTTTTTGAGTGCTAGGAGTTCATAGAGCACACAGCCCATTGACCATACGTCTATCTTCGTATTATAGGCGTAACCTCCGATGAGTTCAGGAGACATGTAATGAGGAGTTCCGACAAACTGCGTGGAGTAGAGAAAGCGAATGTGGTGATCTCATGCAATCGAACCTCAAAGACAAAAAGTTTTCAAAACAGATGAAATGGAAATGCGTACTTACAGAATGGAAAGCATTTTCTCGTGTTTCAATAAGCTTTGAAATACCAAAATCTCCAAGCTTCAAGAGGTCAGACTTGGTGAGGAAGATATTTAAGGTTTTGATGTCTCTGTATGGCAAGGAAGCCAATAATAATAAATGATGAGATAAATAAACCACTAAATATTTGTTTGGTTATCTCAGTTTGTTTGACCAAAACAAACTTGCACAAATACTTGCACAAAACACATACTTGCACATACTTGCTTGTACAAAAGCACATACTTGCTTGCACATACAAAACACATACTTGCACAAATGTGAGGGGCTTTAAATCAATTTTTAAAGACTCAAATTGGAAACCCACCTGTGAATTATGTCGAAACTATGAATGTATTTCACAGCTGAAGCCAGCTGGTAAAAGTACCAGATGACTTTCTGTGGGGATTGGCAAAAGACAATTAGTCGCAGCCATACAAAGCAATAAATAAGGAATAATAAAATAATGAAGATAATTACCTCTTCTTCAAAGTGCTGTTTATGCATAGAGGCAATTTTGTCATGCAAAGTTCCGCCTACAGAAAAAAATAAGAAACAGGAAAGTTTCATTTCGTGCAGAACTTATACTTCGTACAAACAACAAGACAGAGCATTTAATAATGCAGAGCCCCGCCAGGGTATCTAGATTACAGTATATGTGAGAACCAGTATGGAATACTGAGTTCCCAGAATCACTGACTCACATAAAAATCTATATTATAAAATGAGCCGTGTCTGTCTGTCTGTCTGTCTGTTTGTTTGTCGTGTTATAACTTCAGAACGGATTAACGGATTTCAATAAATCCAACTACGGTGGATTCAGGTAACGCCCGGGAGTGTTTGTGATCCAATTTGTCTTTTATCGCATTTGTTTTGTCTGGGCGACTCCTTTCAACCTTTTGCAGAAAAAATTCAGATGAGATAAAAAAGTAAATTTTATTATAATGCTGTGCAAAGGTGTGTGTGTATGTGTGTATGTGTATGTGTGTGTGTATGTGTGTGTGTATGTGTGTGTGTGTGTGTGTGTGTGTGTGTACAATTAAGTGCAATTGATTTATGATATAGATTGCAATACGTCATCTCTAACTTGGACATAATGAACATTTAAGGTAAATAATCAACTTATAATTAAATGAGACAAAAACACTTATAATCAAATGAGAGAGCTATTGAATCCCGCAGAAGGCTAGTTGGGCACACAAGTTAAGCCCAATGGGCTTGGACTACACCTCAAACTACAGGTGGTGTGGACAAACACACTCAGAAACAGGCACATATAACTAACATAATCCACATTCAAGGTAAGAATAAATAAATGTATGGTTAAATCAGACATAAAAGGTTATGGTTACATTTGAGAATGTTGTTGAACTATTCCTTAAGGCCACAATATTCAAGGTTTGTGTGCAGGCACACTGACATACACAGTGTGCACACACTAATCAATTGAAAGATAACAGTTAAAAAGCCTAAAGCAGAAGTTTAAACTTTAGAGAAGCCACAAAGCCCCCAAAGTTTTCACATTTTGATGCCACCTGAGCTTGTTTCATGATTCTTTCAAATCAGTCTTCACAAATTACTCCAAAGTGGTAAAGCAAAAAAAAATGCATATAATATGTGAAAAAGTTTGATTAACAGATAAAACAAAAAAGAGCAATCAGAGATTGCAAACCCTCACCAGGATGCATTTTCAGTGGTTTTTAAGGCTTTCGTGTCAAAACAATTATGGCGGCCGAACCACTTGACCGATGACGTCATCATTATTTTTTTTCCTCCATCAATTTATGCCCACATGACGCTCAAGAGATTTCATCTTGATAGGATGAAGTTTTATACTTGTCAAATTATGACGTCATAATGGAGGCACCTATGACATCATCATCTACATATTTTATTCCCCATGGAGAGTTCTTTACAATGAGCCATGTCTCAATTTTTTCTATTCAGCGCTTTCGGAGATATAGAGGTGCAAAATGTTTCGGTTTTTCAAAGATGGCGGCCAAACCACGTGACATATGACGTCATAATTATAATTTAAAAAATTCTACAGGTGGAGTTGCACCGATGGTGAAAATTTCCTGTCATTCGGATCAACTGTTGCAGAGAAAATTATATTTATTCTGTGCGGACAAACAAACAAACAGACAAACAAACAAACAAACAAACAAACAGACAAAAGGACTCAAATGCAATACCCTCTCCTCAGGTGAGAGTAATCAGATGATTCTCAGTTGCATACATATTCAAACCCTTTGCCTAATTAACCATAAATCGCTTTAGGAGCAAAATGTTTGTTTGAAAGGTTACAAAATAAATGTAATAGGTTTTACCTGGATGTAATCAGTGGTTTAACTTAAAAATGAATCTCCCTCTACTAATCTTCGGAGTTTTAAGATTCAACTCACTTGGTCAACCAACAAAGCAAAAATGAAGACCAAGGAAGGACCTTTCCAAAGAAATCAGACATAAATTGGTGGAGAAGCACCATTCAGGTGAGGGTTATAAGAAGATTCCAAAGTGAATCATTATCCCTTTGAGTACGGTGAAATCCATCATTACGAAGTGGAAGACGTATCATAACACCCAGACTATACCCAGATCCGGTCGCCCATCCAAAAATCAACAGCCGGGCAAGCAGGAAACTGGTTTGTAATGTCACTGTAAATCCAACAATGACTTTGAAAGATCTGCAAGGCTTTATGTCCGAGATGGGGATCAGTGTTCATCAATCAACAATATCCCGTTCCTTTCACAAAGCTGGCCTTCATACACAGGTGGCAAGAAAGAAGCCATTTCTGATAAAGACACATCTAAAAGCTTGTATAGAGTTTGTGAAAAAGCATCTTAATGATACTGCAAGCATGTGGAGAAACGTTTTGTGCTAAGACTCGATAAAAATTGAGCCTTTTGGTCTAAATTCAAAGCGTTATGTCTGAAACAAGCCTACCACTGCACATCACTCAGTCAACACCATCCCTATTGTCAAGCATGGTGGTGGCAACATCATGTTATGGGGCTGATTTTCAACAGCAGGGACTGCCAAGCTTGTAAGGATAGAAGGGCAGTGAAGGGTGTAAAGCACAGGAGAATTCTTGATGAAAACCTGTTTGAGTCAGCCACTAAACTGAAACAGGGTAGGAGATTTACATTTCAGCAGGACAATCACCGAAGCTCAAAGCTAAAGCCACAATGGAGTGGCTGAATAAAAAGAAAATAAATTTTCTTGAGTGGCCCAGTCAAAGTCCTGACTTGAACCCAATTGAACATTTATGGCGAGACTTGGAGATTGCAATCCAGACGATCTCCATCAAACTTGGCAGAACTAGAGCAATTTTCAGGCGAGGAATGGGCAAAGATTTCACCATCTCACTGTGCAAAGCTGGTCGAGACCGACCTAAAAAAGACTCATGACAGTCATTGCTGCAAAAGATGCTTCCACCAAGCACTGATCTAAGGGGCTGAATATATTTGCAACCAGTGAATTTTGATTTGTACATGTTTTTTTGCAGATATTTCTGACATGTAACCTCCTTCAACTATAACAGTGTTTAGTTTTATCCCTCCAGTTAGGAATAAAAAAGTTAATTTGGAAAAAATGTTTTACATAATTCATAATTCATCCAAATGTGGTATTATTGGTAGGAGATGAATACTTTTGCAGGCCAATGTAGACGCGGATATACACAGAGACAGACAGGGGCATTGCAATGGTCTTGCATCCCCTTCGGGACAAGACTAATAAAAATGTCTGTATGACTCCCCTTAGGTACATCATGATACAACATCACTCATGAGATCCCAAAGATGGGTATAATGCAAATCTTAGGTGATTCTTTTTTGGCTGATTTAAGGGTCAGCCAAAAAAGTATCACATAAGATTTTGAAGGATGCAAAGCTCTTTATGGCAGAATGTGATAAGTCGTTTTCTTTGTTGTATTAAACCATATTTGTTATTGTTATTTAGTATAAGGTGTGGTATATCCGATATCGCTTAAGGTTGTAGTAGTTGCAGATTAGCGTATAATCGGATTAGTTATACATACTTAGAAGCACCTGTTTTAAAGTCTAGAAAAATCTAGTAGAAAGTTCAGAGGTATTATTATCCTAGTATTGGATAAGTCAATGGACAGTGTAGACAAAGCAAGATATTGAAAATTTTGTTTGGAAGACAAGTCAATAGAGAGTGAGTCAATCTTGGAACAAGGAGAATAGAAGATTATAAATGGTGTGGCAAATTTTTGATGTTGGCAGTATGGGGGGTAGAGAAGACAGAGGGTAGTCTCTGCTCCAGGAAATGTGTAGAAATGGCACACCTAAGGATTGTGTAGTAGAAAGTAGCTTTGCGAGATTAGTAATAGCTAGATTGAGGTAGCTTGCTAATTAATTATCAATAGCTAGATTAATAGATTAATAGCTAGATTGAGGTACGAGAAAGTAGCTAGATTGAGGGAACAGGTAGCTTTGCAGGAGGTAACCGAGTGTGAAAAATTTGGAAATAAAAGTTGTTTATGCTTGTGGATGGTGTTTACAGAGGACATTCTTAGTGGTGAGGTTGTTGCAAACTAGGGCATGCCCGTACTATATCTATATCTAAAATTATATCCCCCCCCCCCTCTATTTACATGAAATGGTTTGGTCCAAAGCGAACGGCTTGCGAGTACGGTGACAATCCCCCCCCTCTATTTACATGAAATGGTTTGGTCCAAAGCGAACGGCTTGCGAGTACGGTGTTTTTTATCGGACCCGTGGAATTATAGATAGTAGTTTTAATTAGTTTTAAAACATAGTTTAACGCCAACATAGTTTGCCAACGTGAAATAAATGAATACGCTCTCAAATGTGCCGTCCGAGGCAGAGTCTGTTCGCCACGTTCGGCACACGTGATAACTCGCTGCTCTCTGATTGGTTGAATCGTTTTTTGGACATAGCTCGGTAACTACTTGTCCGATTAATATGAAACCTTGAAAAGGCACATCCTCGGGTCCCCAGCAATATACCTGGCAAGTTTAAAGTATATCGGACCCGTGGTTGTCGAGAAACAGCGGTCACAAACAAACATACAAACATACAAACATACACACACACAGAGATTAGTGGAATTATAGATAGATGGAGGCAGCAGTGAAGATGTGTGTGGAGAAACGAAGGAGAGAAGTCAAGAAGAAGTTGTTGAAACTATTAAATATGCGAATTCTTCATTTTGCACAAACTATCGTAGAGGAAGGATCGTATAATATAGTTGTGTGTTGCTTTTAAGGAATGGAAGTAAGATATGTTGACGGAAGGTTACATTACATTGTGTTATGTCATAGTAGGAACAAGCGTTACGCCTAGGGCCCCGTCAGTGAAGTGATGTGAGTTGACAAAGTGGAAGACGCAAGGCGGCCATCTTGTATTTTGACATGGCGACCCAATTTTCAATAGCGTTCTTCCCTATGCTTAGATACATCCACACACCAGATTAGAAGTTAGTAGTTCGTTTATTTTTCAAGATATTTCGCTCACAAGGTTCAGACATATATATGGTGGCGGCCATCTTGGATTTTAACGTGGCGACCCAATTTTCAATAGCGTTCTTCATTATGCCTAGATACACCCACACACCAGATTAGAAGTTGGTACTTCGCTTATTTTTCAAGATATTCCGCTCACAAGGTTCAGACATACATGGCGTCAGACATACATGGCGGCGGCCATCTTGGATTTTGACGTGGGTTGCACCCACACACCAAATTAGAATTCGGTCCTTCGCTTACGCACGCATGCACGCACGCACGCACGGAGGGGAAAACCATAGTCCCCCCTTTCACTCCGCGGTGCGACGGGGGACAAAAAGTTGTGGTACATATACATAGGAGCAAATGATGGAGGGGAAGTTTACTTTGAGGATTTGAAAAATAGGTACAAGCTATTGGGTAGCCAACTGAAAGCAAAGGCTTGTGAGGTAATGTTTCCTGCTATTCGTCTGGGAATAGGAAATGGAATATAATTTACAAGTAAAGCGAAAGATGCTAACCTATGGGAAGAATAAGGTTGAATACATCAAGGTTTTGTTTAGGAAGCAGTGGGAATCATTTTGGCAGTAAAGGGAATGTTTCCAGAATGATGGCCATATGCTAAACAGAAAGGTGGTGGAAGCAAGGTTTACAGTGAAAATTGGGGGCTTTTTTTTTTTATTTTATATCAGAGGAGGGTACTATTACTACAAAAACTCCACATGCCCAGCTAAGAGGTGTAGCGACCCTCACAACTGTCGGTCTTCTGCCAACATTCACGTGAGCCAAGGCCAATCTCATTGGTGAACTGGTGTAGCCAAGTGAGTCTTGGCATCGAGGACCGTGCCATGTCCAATTAGGTCAGTGACCGTGGTAAAGATTTGTGGCAAATTCCAAGGAGATATATGCGGGTACATGTTACCTAAATGGCGGACATGTCCACACAGGAAGTAGTGCCTCTTTGCAATATCGAGTGTGATCAGGCCAAGTCTAGTAATATTATAAATAGTCCTGTTTGAGACTCAGCACATCATCGAATCCCAAGGATGCAGAGTTGACATCGCATAGAGGAGGGTGGAGAAGCAATACACAGAGTAACTGCAACTAATAACATGATTAGTAAAGGGATAGAGGGAAAATAAGTGACAGAAAGACAAAAAAAAAATTTTTTTTTTTAAGATTCCATACCAATTCCAGGTGTTTACCTAATAAGTTGGAAAAGCTTGAAGTGAAAGAAAGTTGATAGCGTGGAGTATTATCTTACTATAATTCACCAAATGTCCGTCTGTCTGTCTGTCTGTCTGTTCGAAGGTACCGTAAAAACTGCTGAACCGATCGCAAATATATTTTTGAGGGATAATTCTGGGATCTCCAGGAATAAAATGGGCTATTTAGTTTTCCCAATTTCAGCTTTAGTCTCCAGCATTCTCAGGTTTGGACTCCCGCATAACATTCACGTTCGCATAACGTTCATTGTTCTCATTGTGACGACGCACAAACGGCTGCACCCGGGAAAGCAACATGTCTCCATCGATCGCTAACAGATCGCTGTCTCCATCGATCTTGCCAAGGCCGTAACAGCTATCGGCTCAAAATCCTTTTAACTGTTGATTTGGTACAGTTACACGTATCGGGAGTACATACGACATAGCGATTGTGAACACGATTATCGATCACGATCATCACGATCATAGTGTATCGATCACGATTTGAAACACGATGGAATAATATTTACCGATATGAACAGTGATGTGGCTTTTATTGAAATTCTAAAGATACTGTTTAGATTTTGATGATTTGCGTGTGATATGATTCAACGGATGTTTATATGAATCGTTTAAAATAAATAAAAACCCTTCAATTTCTGATATTTTGCCATCGCCATATGCAGATTCGCCACGGTCCCACGATCGATGTTTCTATACATGAACGTGCCCGTTTGTTTGCGAACGGGTACGTTTTTCATGGAAGTCCTTCACGAACTTGCTGTCCATGTCTGACGAGCGACTGAAGGTGCTACAGGAATGTGGAATTTATTGGTTTCATGCTTTAGCATTCGCCGTATCTGCATTGCCTGTTTGCTTCTGGCCTCCCACCCGTGCGGAGCACGGGTATCTCTCTCGTATAGTTTAATGAGAGAATATGGAGTACAGGACTTGAAGGCTCCAAAATGTATTGGTGTGATATACAAGTGAAAATATGAGGGGGTGTCTCAATCTGGGTAAATGACAGCATTGCTTTGAGAAAAATTGGGTACAGAAACAGTAAAGGGCAGAGCAGATGAGCATTTTCTAGATCTAGCACAGGTTTTCTTTTTAAGGCAGTTTGTAGTTCAACCCATTAGGGGAGAGTGTAGTTCGGAATATCCTTCAGGACACCAAGTTACACCTTCGGAACACCAAACTATGTCAGAGTGAGGTTGTTGTCTGGTTCAGTAGATCCAGTGGCTTCACAAACAACCTTGAAAGTGACAGCATTTGTCTTTGGTTGGAAATTCAGCTGATTTGACGAGGGGCCCGTCTAATGACTTTGTTAAAAAGAAATATCGTTTCAAAGAAATATATAAAAAAAGATTTAAACGTGAGATTTCTGTAATTGGACATGAGAGTGTGACCTGAGTTGAAAAAGTGTGAGTGTCATGCCAAATTAGTGAGAGTTGACAGGTAAGTAGATGAGGGAAGTTCAGTGGGTGTAGTGCATCTCGATTTTTAGAAGACATTTGATAACGTAACATAGAAGGTTGAGAACTTAGGTTCAAGCTTGTGCATAGTAGGTAAATGTATTGAAAATTGGCCTAAAGAAAGGAAGCAAAGAGTGGCTGTGTGTGGGAGGTTTACATCGTGGGGTACCTCAGGGATCAGTAAAGGCCCGTTAATCTATCTATAATTCCAGCAATCTCTGTGTGTCTGTGTGTCTGTGTGTCTGTGTGTCTGTGTGTCTGTGTGTCTGTGTGTCTGTGTGTCTGTGTGTTTGTCTGTGACCGCTGTTTCTCGACAACCACGGGTCCGATATACTTGAAACTTGCCAGGTATATTGCTGGGGACCCGAGGATGTGCCTTTTCAAGGTTTGTAATTAATCGGACAAGTACCTACCGAGCTATGTCCAAAAAACGCTTCAACCAATCAGAGAGCAGCGAGCTATCACGTGTGCCGAACCGTTAATGCAATGCAAGCGTTAATGCGTTAATGCAAGGCTTTTCTTTTTTTCCCTCTTCTCTTTCTACTTTTCCTTGCGATTAAATTGCAAACAGCCAAAATACGTTGGCGCTAATTGAATAATTGGCCATTAACACTAAAATAATCGTAACTGCGATATGCCAACTTCCGGACAGTGCAGCCTTCCATGTTGTTGTTGTTTGCAGCAGCTGTTTGCAGCAAGGCAAGGCTTTTCTTTTTTTCCCTCTTCTCTTTCTACTTTGCCTTGCGATTAAATTGCAAACAGCCAAAATACGTTGGCGCTAATTGAATAATTGGGCATTATGTTTTACAACTAATAAAAACGAATTTGCGATTCATTCGCTTTCCTGCGCGTTTGTGTACGCGATGGCGATTTCTTTACCAAACTCCGGAAGCCGTTCGCTTTGGACCGAACCATTGCATGTAAATAGAGGGGGGGGATTGTCACCACTCGCAAGCCGTTCGCTTTGGACCAAACCATTTCATGTAAATAGGGGGGGGGATATAATTTTAGATATATATATAGTACGGGCATGCCCTAGTATTTATAATTTACATGAACGATTTGGACAGTGTGGTTAAAAGTAGTCTTTCTAAATCTGCACATGACAACATTCTTGGAAGTAATGTAGAGAGCAGGGAGGGGGTAGTCAGATTCAGTAAAGTCTAGACACTTTCATAGGCCAACTTTGGGGGAATTAACAAAAGCTGTGAGAATCTATTTAGGAGGAGAGGTCTTTTATAAGAGTTGCAGGTGAGTGGTGGGAGTTAAGAAACAGCAGCGAAAGCAAAGAGAAGATAAGGCTCAGGGGTCAGATAATATGCACCCGAGAGCATTGAGGTAAGCAAGATGTTACTGGATATCTTTAATAGCTCACTGGATTCAGGACAGGTACCAGTAGTCTGGGATCCGAGACCTCAAAATTTGATTTTGAAGTGACACCCCTGCTATAAAATGTTTGACCCCTAGATCATGTCTGTGGGGGTGTTAGCCACCAGAAAAGTGACTTTAGCAAGGTAGTTTGGATTGCGCGAATTCTGTAGGGACATTTTTTAACTTGGGGCGTCAACTGTAAAAAAGCAAGAAATTTAGGGGTAGGGGAAATTCAATTGACCATATATCCCATAATACAGGGGTGAGTGCAACAAATTACCACTCATTCTTTTTGTTATAAATTTGGCTTTTATATGAAACATGATTCAACGTGATTGGACCATCCATGAGGTCAGCAGAGGTCAAAAGGTCACGGAAAGTGGGTTAAGCTAAAAGTTTAGCTCCTTTAGTAAATAAAATCACATTTTTCCTACTTCAAGCTCAATATAGCCAAACTTTTACACCCAAAATATGTTGTTTGTACCCCTCTGATGTTTTTGGGAAAGAAATGCCCCGACTGAACTTAACTTACTGGCATGTATGTCACTTTAGATTTGCATAACTTTTAAAAAATCACCAAAATCGGGCATTCACACTATCTATTTGCACCGTACTCTTCAACATGTTTTAAAACGACAAGTCATACCACATACTGTCTGGAAAAGTGTCATTACCTCTATTTACTCATCATCATCACCGTCATCAGTCAGAAGCCGTCCACATTTTTCTCTGTCGCCATTGCAGGCACATGCAATGAATGATGCATGGTACTCCAGCTTTCGCACAAGGGCAATTCCTCAGGCAGTTCGGTTTCTTCTTACATTTGCAGTACTTCAACTTCGCAGCAGAAGGCTTTGATGGCTTGCTCTTCATGACAGGAATTAACCTGTCACCATCCACACTCTTGCCATACTCTTCAAGTGGAAGAAGCGAAGCGAAGCGATTGTTGAGTGAAGCTTGCTTGTATAAGCTGATCTGACAAAGGCTCCTGAGAACGTGGAAGTGAAAAGCATCTTCTGTTGGAGGAAGGGAGCGCAGATCTAGTTTGCTAGATGCAAACAAGTGGGCGCGGAGCTTATCCAGGGATGAATACCCTGGCTTGCTGTAGAGATCACAAAAGAAGCTTCGTGCTTCAGTTATCACCTGATCATGTGCAGAAGGTCCGGATTCATGTCGGATGAAATTGGACAACGCTGGCTGTTTGTCAACATGCTGGAGTGCGACTTTCACTGCTCTCTTCTTACCCCGTTTGAAAGGATAGCTCACCGAATCACAACCTGACAGAATGTAGGAGATGAGCAGTGTGTCTGTGAGTGCCAATACGTCCTTTCCAACTGCTGTGGCCAACTCATTCACCAAGTCATGGATGGGGAGGAACAGATCATCCTTTTCCACCCATAACTCAACAACGTTTGTCAACCGAGGGAAATGATACATTGACAAGACGATGATATCTGTATCTGTAGCCTGAATGACAACTACGCTGTTGTCACAGCTAGCAATGTGAGCAAAGATTCTGGTGTCCGCCTCCTCGTGGTTAGGGCAGTACAGCTCATCAACATTGGTATGTTCCGTCTGCGTCACACGAGTTGCCTGGGCGTTGACCCCAAGGACCAGGCAGAAGCCATCAGGCCAGGATGACTCCTGGGACCAACGTGAAGCAAGATACGACAGCAGATTGGTCTTGTTACAAGGGTTTGACAGGAATGTGTTCCAATCAGGGATTTTCATGATGTCCGCTGGAACAAACTCTGGCAAGTTGGTATTTGACTCCCGTCTCTGGCGTTCAACCACTTTTAGACTCTTTAACCCAAAATCATATTGATCGCCCACGAAATGCACTTCAGTGCAATGTCTGGGTTTCATGTTCAAGAGTTTGTTCCTGTACCTTTCCTGAAGTTGGTCAAATGTACTCGAACCAAGTGTGTTGAACCGCTGGATGAATGCCATTGCATCGACTACATAAACTGCATCAGATGCAGAAGGAGGCAACTCTTTTAACGGTTCCCATGACTCGGCAACCTCTGCCTGTAGAGTGGATAGATAGTTGGATTTGCAACCTTTCCGCATGGAAAATCCATTCTTCTCTGGCTCAAACAACGAGGGAGGGTACTCAAGCCATTCGTAACTAAATGCCTCAGTCCGTGCCTCATCACTCAGGTCCTGTGCGAAACAAAGTGCCCTTGTCACTGCACTCTCCTCTCTGATGACTTCTTTCACAGTGTCCATCTTTTTCTTACTTTTCTTCAGATGTGTGGCGAATGTTTCTATCTTCGGTTGGACAATCTTGTCTCCATTCGTCGTCGTGGCAGCATCCATTGCCTCCAAGCCTAGACGTTTGGCATCTACCAGGGTAGTTGCTGCAAGAATCTGACCTGTGGATATGTTCATTAGTTTATCTGTCGCAAGTGAAGGATCGAATGGGTTTTGCATCTTCTCTTCCATGGTCCGTTTGATCTGCAACACGGCTTCCATGTCGTCTTTCCTCAGCTTCTCGTGGTGGTCAGATTGCGGCGAGGCCATGTGTGCCATCGGTTTTACACTTTCAGAGACAGAGGTCATGAACAGTAGAGCCTTGATGTACTTTTCTCGTGCTGATTCAGACTGTGTTATCTATCTATAATTCCAGTAATCTCTGTGTGTATGTTTGTATGTTTGTATGTTTGTATGTTTGTATGTTTGTATGTATGTATGTATGTTTGTCTGTGACCGCTGTTTCTCGACAACTACCGGTCCGATATACTTGAAACTTGCCAGGTATATTGCTGGGGACCCGAGGATGTGCCTTTTCAAGGTTTGAAATTAATCGGACAAGTAGTTACCGAGCTATGGCGATTTAGCCGTTCGCCGTTCGCTTTGGCGTTGCGAATGGACCAAACCATTTCATGTAAATAGAGGGGGGGGGGGGGGGGGGTTCTGTGGTCGTTGCAAATGGACCAAACCATTTCATGTAAATAGAGGGGGGGATATAATTTTAGATATATATATAGTACGGGCATATATATAGTACGGGCATGCCCTAGTACCCTTAAAGAGGCTTGTTTTGCCTTCCCTATTGTAGGTCTGTTCAAGGGCAAGGTCTGTCCACACACCATTAAAGTCTCCTGCAGTCTGGTGAACTGTGAATTTGCCAGCTGCAAACTCCTCGTGCACTTCTGGTGCTGTTTCTGGAAGCTTTTGCATCTCACTGAGATAGATCGGAAGGCAGGACATGTACTTACTATGGCCGGAAGCAATGGTATAGGGTAGCATATTCTGTACCTCTTGTAAGTGCTGTTGCCAAAGCCCAGCTCTCTCAGCATGGATGTAATGCCTTAGGATAAGCACCATGTCTATGTACATGCTCCAAAGATGGGCTGTCACTCCTAATCCCTTCTCAAAATCTCCCCAGAGCGACTCCAGTGACTCTAGGCATTTCATGACTTCCTTCATGAGTGCAGCAAATTCGTCCTTCTCTTTCCTGTCAAAGGCATTTCTAAGACTTTCAAGCAGAGACGAAAGCAAAGAAAGTGTCTCCTCATTCTTCTCAAACAACAGCCATTTCTCAAATGCCTCCCACTTCAGCATGAACAATGCCTCACTCAACCATGAATGATAACGGACCATCTTATAATAATCTTTTCCTGCCATGACTTTATTGGCTGTACCTCGACCACAGATATCACTAGAAACCAGAATGTCCTCTATGCCACTCTCCATTATGAAAAATCCAATAGATCCCAAGAAGTTCTGGGCAATATGGAATCCTCCAAGTCGAACAATAACATCTTTGTACTTTTCCGATTCCTTCCTAAACAACCCCTTTACTATGTCATATATCGCCTGGTCACAAGTCACCACCGTCTTAGCCTGACCCATCTTAAGACTCAAGGAGACAAAGTAGTCCAATGAGGTCTGGACTACATCTGCGTTGGTTGGGTTTTGTGGAAGCAATGGTCCATAACCAATCTTTGTTTTCTCTGTATGTTGCCCAGATCTGTATTCAAAGAAGCTGCTCCATGTCAGGCTACCAGTGTCCTTGTCGTTTTCACCCGTCATCAACTGTGTTGGATACATCCTCAGTAGGAACCAAACGATGTTCTTGTCAGCTAGAAAGCAGGCTTCCCCCTTGTCATCATGAGGAAGTTCAATATCATGTAATGACCTAGCCTGTCTTCTGTCCTTCAGTGTCAGTTTACTACTTACTGGAACGAATTTGTCTGGTTCACTGATAGTCAGTTTCCTGGTTTTCTTAAGGGGCACTGCCCCCACTACCTCCCCACTTCCTTCTCCCTCAAATGTGTACTGATAAATTATATTTGTTGTAGCATCAAAACTACCACCATCTTGTGTCTCTGAATGGAAGTTTAAGGCTGAAGATCGATGGTAATCATAAAGATCAGCAAGAGTGAAGCAAACAAATGTAGCATAATAATCCCTAGCACCACACAAAAGATGAAAAGCATCAACCACCACAGTAAACCATCACTATTACGATCAATATAGGCCAGAAACAGTCGAGGGATGCAAAGAACATATTGTGACATATACATATGTGAATTATTTGATAAAGGAGCTAAATTTTCAGCTTAACCCACTTTCCGTGACCTTTTGACCTCTGCTGACCTCATGGATGGTCCAATCACGTTGAATCATGTTTCATACAAAAGCCAAATTTATAACAAAAAGAATGAGTGGTAATTTGTTGCACTCACCCCTGTATTATGGGATATATGGTCAATTGAATTTCCCCTACCCCTAAATTTCTTGCTTTTTTACAGTTGACGCCCCAAGTTAAAAAACGTCCTTACAGAATTCGCGCAATCCAAACTACCTTGCTAAAGTCACTTTTCTGGTGGCTAACACCCCCACAGACATGATCTAGGGGTCAAACATTTTATAGCAGGGGTGTCACTTCAAAATCACTTTTTTACACATTTCCAGGCCTCGGATCCCAGACTACAGAGGATTGATGAATAGCAAATGTAACACCAATATTCAAGAAAGGATCTAAAGATGAATTAGAGAACTATAGACTTGTTTGTTTAAGTTCGAACTTGATCTGTAACTTATCATGAGGAAACCATGTACCAAGTTTGAAATCATTAACATTAAGAGTTTAGAAAAAAAAGTCTGGAAAACTGTTCTTTGCGTGACGGACGGACAGACGGAGGGATGGAGTGCAAACCTACAGTCCCCTCCGGTGTACACCGGTAGGGGACTAATAAATGAAAAATAATTAAAGGCAGTCAGCATGGATTTACTAAAGGGAGATCATGTTTAATAAATACATTGGAGTTCTATAAAGCAGTCTTTTTTTTTTAGCATTAAAGTCTTTGGCGTGACTCGGTTGGGGTTACAACCTCTGCCTCACTCAAGGCTGACACTTAACTATTAGGCCAATGAATCTGGTCATATAGGATAAGTTTCATTACAAGGAAATTCAACGCAACGGATGCCATTAGGCCCATTAAGCATGCACATTGGTTGCCGACCTAAAGTTATTTGTCTTTTTGAAATGCTGAGCATCATGCAAGCAGCATGTATCAATTTTAAAGTCTTTGGCATGACCCAGCCAGGATTCGAAATGCTGACTTACCAGACTCAGAGTGGATGCTCTAATCATTGTGACGCATAGCCTGAGTGAGTGCAGAAGCTAAAGTAAAATTGTAATGGCTATGTGCACAAAATAAGTACAGAAGAGACTTTCAGCAGAATGGACAGTTGCAGGACCAGTGGCTGCAACCTTGGAGTAAATAGAAGAGTTACGACGGGAGGAACGCAACGGTATTTCACCAGGTAATTAATATATATATTTTCTCCCGAGAAAGGTAGTGGCAGCAAAAAAGCAGATAGGTTAAAACTGGAATTAGATAGGTACCTAGAAGCATAAGGATAAAGGGGCTGTTGCTTGTGTAATGGCATGTATATTTACAGTACTGGTACATCATAGCTTCGGTATGGAGGGATGATTATATATATATAAGGGTGGGCCATAAGTAGCCATACATAGGGTTTTTAAAAGTGGTCGCAGACATACAGCCACAGATGAAGATACAACGGACAGAATACGAACAAAGCTTACACGGAGTCCCCTAAAAAGTACACGACGGTTGTCTGCAGAAAGCGGTGTCAGCAGATCGAGTATCAGGTGCATTTTGAAAGCAAACAAATGGCATCCATACAAATTGCATATGGCGCAGCATCTGAGTGAAGACGACCCGGATAGACGGATGGAATTTTGTGAATGGGCATTAAGCAAATTTAATGATGACGCAAATTTCTCATCTGGGATCTTGTTTACCGATGAAGCCAATTTTTACGTCAATGGAGAGGTTAATCGGCAAAACTTACGTTATTGGAGTAATTTCATAAAAGTGTTTATTTTCCCTATGTATGGTTACTTTTGGCCCACCCTGGTATATATATATATATATATATATATATATATATATATATATATATATATATATATATATATATATATATATATATATATATATATATATATATATACAGACTTGGCATTTAATATGGAATATTTTTTTGTGGGGGTGAACTTACTTTTCAAGATGTCTTAGAACCAAAAGTTCATTGGAATTATGTTGAAACTATTCGAGATTTTGTTAATGTGACCTTTAAAAGAAACAAAAACCACATTTGACATTTCGAAACAAATAAATTGATCCTTGAAAGTGATGTAAACTGATATCGAACTAAATTCATGGACAGTACTGTGTTAAACTTCTGTACGTTTTCCAGAAGTATCTCTTTATTTTGCACATTAGCCAAAAAATTTTTTTAACAAAAACAAAGGTTTAATTACGACTGGGATTACAGACAGTAAAATTACAGTTCAGTACTTCGTGTAACCCCCACGAGCATTCAGGAGAGCATGTACACGTTGAGGCATGCTGTTCACAAGATTTGCCAAGGTTTGGACAGGAATCGCTTGCCATGCAGTGACAATAGCCTGCTGCAATTCACACACAGAGGTCGGCTGCTGGTCCAAGTGGTCGATTTGACGCGTTAATTCTGCCCACAAGTTCTCTATCGGATTCATATCCGGGGACATGGCAGGCCACTCCATATGCTCTACACCACGGTCAGCAAGAAAGTGTTGGATCATGCGAGCACAATGAGGCCGTGCATTGTCATCTTGGAAGAAAAGTTTCCTCGAAAGGCTGCACGAGCAAATGGAAGCAATGTTTCTTCCAGAATGGCCCTGTACTTGAACTGGTTCAGGTTTCCATTCAGAACAACCAGGTCAGTTTTGCCCCCTGCATGAAAAGCAGCCCAAACGGTCACCCCACCACCTCCAGCATGGACTCTTGGCACTATACAATCTTTGTTGTAGGCTTCATGCACTTGTCTGCGCACTCGGACGCGGCCATCTTGACGATGGACCAGTAATTTAGACTCGTCACTGAAGATCACGTGATTCCAGTGTCCTGGCTGCCATTGACGGTGCTCTCTGGCCCACTGCAATCGGCGTTGGCGGTGTTGTCTGGTCAGGCGTGGCTTTCTCAGGGGACGCCTGGCACGATAGCCTGCTTGAACCAGTCGTTGGTTGACTAGCCTTCTGGATACAGGCACATTTGTCAGTTGCTGCCACTCAGCCCTAAGCCGATTAGCTGACTTGGTACGGCCATTGCGGACTAACCGGTGCAGCTGGCGATCATCCCTCCTTGTGGTTCTGCGGGGACGTCCTGGCCTCGGTATTGGAGTAGGGACACCCCTCTGAGCATTTCGTTTCAGGATCTTTGACACCTGACCTTGAGTGATGCTATACTGCCGAGCAATAGCACGCTGTTTCATGCTGTAATTTCGTAAAGCCACCACTCCATGACAAACAGCATTGTCGAGTTGACGGACCATCTCCAGAGGAAGCGGCAATAACTTTTGGAGACGTGCAGCAGTTGTTTTCCACTCACGCAACAACCCTTGTATACCCGACTGTGAAGCCAATCATCAAATGCACCTGTCCGTACATTTTGCCACGCTACCTGTGATATAATCCTGTTGTTGACTTCTTGCTGCGACAGACAATCAGTTAACATGGTTCTTTTAACAAATAAATCACCAAAGTGTAAAAGAAACTCACCAGATTGATATACTGAGTTAAGAAAGTAAACCCAAGTCAAGAAGAAAAAAAATATTCCTTATTAAATGCGAAGTCTGTATTTATATATTGTTGTGGATATGAGGATTGTGTTTTTTTATTGTTTTATTGTGGACCCTCCTTCCTCCAGTTGTGTATAAAGGTCAAAAGGGCGTCCCGTAATTAGGTCATAAACAATCATGTTTAGCCAATCATAGATTTCCTGCTTGTTGGTAGTTATTTCCTTATTCTGTGTATTAGGCTAAGGATTTGTCTTTCATTAATTGATACTCCATTGCACCGAATTCAAACAGATATATCCCCTTTCATTTTCATTTAATAAAGCCTCCATTGCCAACTGCATTCACCACGACTCCATTAGCCACGAGGTAGGCTTGGAGAAGAAGGGGGAGGAGCCGGCGAATCCTGGGCGTGCCCGCCCATCGTCATTAAGGGTGGAGCCAGAGGGCCCGTGCCGACCAATCAGGGCCGAGGTGAGCTCACCGATGGGCGACTGGGCGTGTCCTGGAGGCCGGTGGCTTGATCGCCGGCGGGGTTATAAAAAGCGCATGCGGAAGCCTTTGAAGGGAGTGATGAGAAGGAGTCGAAGGAGGTTGCAGTTGCAAGAAGTGCGCCAGAGACGCCAGAGGAGTCCAAGTCCAGAAGTGCAAAAGGAGAGTCAGAGATACGGCAGAAGTGCCAAGTGCCAAGTGCGAAGTGCCAAGAAAGAGTTGGCTCCACCAGCAGTTTGGCTCCACCAGCAGTTTGGCTCCACCAGTAGTTTGGCTCCACCAGCAGTTCGGCTCCACCAG
This sequence comes from Myxine glutinosa, assembly GCF_964187855.1. Classification (NCBI taxonomy): domain Eukaryota; kingdom Metazoa; phylum Chordata; class Myxini; order Myxiniformes; family Myxinidae; genus Myxine; species Myxine glutinosa. Next base: position 251,006,610 of record NC_136261.1, read on the forward strand.
CAGTTTGGCTCCACCAGTAGTTTTGGCTCCACCAGCAGCTTTGACTCCGCCAGGGTGCACGTATCGCGGCAGCCCGCACGACCGCAGCTAGGGCGTTGACGGCGGCTGCTGGACGTGCCGATCGAGGAAGGGCGGCGGCTGCTGACTCCCGGGCCGACCGTGCTCCGGTTCGAGCGGAGCGTTCCTCTCCTTCCAGTCCTTCCATTCCTGCCTGCAATTTCCCCATTCGTGTGAGTCCGTCTTTTGTTTGTTCTGTCCAGGGTATAAGTTAAGCCTGTGTAGATAAGCTAGCATTTCACTGTGTCTCCTTGATTCCTTCTGTCATTATTTTATTATCTTTCCTTCTTCCTTGGTTATTTTGGTCCTGTAAATAGTAATAAATAATAGTCGTATTTCCAACCTTTTGCCTTCGTCTTCCTCTTCTTCACATCCGTGTCGCCTTTGTCTTTTCCCTCATTGAATATCTGTGGCACGATTTGGCCAACGTTCAGAATCGGGTCTAGTCATTGTTAACGGTTCGGGCCGCGGCGCCATCCGCTCGGCAAATTAACATCTTATCCGCGGTCCGTAACAATTGGTGCCTGGGAGTGAGATTCGGACCTGAAGCGCGAATAGCGCGCTCAAAATTACGGGTCGCCAAACAATTTTGTTTTATTTTTTAAAATCTTAAATTTGGAAATCGTGCCATGGCTAGTCAAGGCAGCGGGATGCCGGTGGGGGAACTAGAAGAGGGGTTAGGGGTAACCCAGGACCAGAGGGAGGCAAAGGAGGAGAGCAATGGTGAGGTGGTTGAGGAGGTGTCAGGTGCACAAAATGGCGCCCTCGCGCACGTGGTTACAGCGGCACCAAATGTAGCGGCGCCCGTGACCGTAGCAGCACCGGTGGATTTGAACCTTTTTAAAAACAACAAGAACCACGGTGCCCGAAAAAGGCCAACCCCCGCCTTGCGGGGAAAACTGGCCTCTAAACGGTGGTTTTTTTTTTTTTTAATGATGCAAATGGAGGCCCTTATGGCCAAGAATAGTGAGCAATTGGGAAACCAAATCGTAGGGTTGGAAAGCAGAATGAGGGACGAAGCGAGGGGTACTACTGAGCAATTAAGAGACGGGTTAAACAATATGGGGAATAAATTTGAGGGGTTAGACAACGGGATAAAAAGAGGTAAAGAATGGGTTAACGGGGCTAGAAGATAAGATGGAAGGCAAATTGGGGGAAATAGGGGAGCAATCCGCCCGGGAAATCAAACAGATGGGGAACCAGATAGAGGAGGTGAAAATCGGGTTAGAAGGGAAATTGGATGCTCAGAGGGATGAATTAGAACAGATGAGGGTGGCATCTACCAAAGAGATGGGAGAAATGGGAGAGGAGATCAGACGAGGTGTAAGCGAGGAGGTCTCGGGGGTACGCGAGGAGGTAAAGCGAGGTGAGAAGCGTATGGAGAAAGAGGTGAGGAATAATACGGCTAGGTTACAGGGGGGCATAGCGGGTCTGACAAGGGGAGTAGAACAGCTGACAGTGGGACAGAAAGAACTAGTGGACCAAGTAGAAAAGAACACTGCAATAATCGGGGGGTTAAATGCGACACAAAAAGACATCAAGAACGAATTAATAGCGACAAAGAAGGAATGTCAGATGGTACATGAGGGGTTGACGAAGAGGTTGGAAGAGGTGACAGAAGTAATGGAGACGAAGGACCGAGAGGTGAGGACGCACATAGAAACGGTTAAAGTGGCGTTAGAGGAAGAGATAGAGGGGGCGCACCGGGAAATGAAGGAGGTAAAGGAAAAATTAGAGGAGGTGGAAGAGGGGTGAGTGAAATTAAGAAGAGACGGAGGGAAACTAAGAGAGAAATACAGGAGGAGGTGATGGAATATGTACAAGGTCGGTGCTCAAATCGTGATGGTGTGCTTGCTAACCAAATAAAGAGTTTGCAGGGGGCAGAGGAGGAACGGAGACGAGGTGCCAAGGTGAGTGGCGATATACGCGGAAATGTATATGGTGTGAGGGGAGCTTCAGTCGGCTTGGGGGTTGGTTTGGACCCGGGTGTTCGTGAGAGGCCGTTGGTGAAGTGTGCGACAGGTATGGTGTGCGAAAGAGGAGGTGTGCGAGAATGTCCGACTATGGGGTGTGTGAGGAAAAAGTGCGCGCCGAGGAGTGAGTGTGCTGTCGAGAGTGAGTTGGTCGTAGCGCGTGTGCGAGGGGGCACATGGAAGCGCGTAGTGAGGAGTGTTACAGAGGATGTAACGAGAGAGTGCACACCTGTGGTGAGTGTTATGGAGGGTGTAACGGGAGAGAGTGCGCAAGAGGATGCGCGAGAAAGGTGTATAACGGACGGGTGCATAAGGACAGAGTGCGCGGTCGAGAGTGAGGGTGAATGCGCGACCGAGTGTGGTGGTAAAAGTAGTGAGAGTGACACGGAGCGTGAGTTGGTTGTGGCAGGCGAGAGAGGATGTACACCTGGAATGGAAGGATGCACACCTGGAATGATAGAGCGCGTATGGGAATGCAAACTGGAGTTGGTAGTAAGGCACGTGGTTGGGTGTGCAAGTGAGAGCACACCTGTGGTTGTCACAGAGGAGGTGACCGAGGATGGAGCGCGAAGGTGTGTTGGTGAGGTGTACGAACGGACGAGTGTGTGCCAAGGTGTGCGGTGGTCAGGTGTGTGACAAAGTCTGGGAGCGGAATGCGTGTACCTGGGTGTGTAAGAGAAGGTGCAATGACGAGGAGCATGGGAACGGCTGGATGTATGAGCAAGGAACGGGCTGCGGGGTGTAAGTATGCGAGTGGAGCATCGACGCTAACCGGGTTAGCGGTTAGAACGACGTTTAGCCGAAGCGGGCCCTCGGTGCGTGCTGGGCAGCTTTTCGTGCCGCGGGGATCCGCGGGGATCGTGACCGTGGCGGTTTCGAAAGAACCGCCGTGCGGGATCCATGCCCGGCCGCGCTCTGACCGGCCGCGTCCATGCTCCGCTACGCGGAGCGGGCGGCCCGGTAGGAAGGGTCGTCATGGCGACCCCTTTTTGTTGAGGCGTTCCGGCAGGGCGAGATCGGGCCATTGGACGGCTCTGTGCCGAGATGGTGCGTGGGATCTCGGCCCAGGTAAACCTCCTTCCCTGCACCGGAGGCCGGACGCATCCAGCCGCCGGCACCAAGCAACCCGCATTCATTGCTCGGCTTTGCGAAGCTGGGCTTTAGAGATGAATTGGCGCACCGAGAGGCTCTAGTGAGTAGACGTGTGATGAGGATAGCGTTTTGGACCCGAAATTGAAAAAAGCAAAATTTGATGATTGGCAAAGGATTGGCAGAGTGATGATTGGCAGATGATTGGTAGTGATTGTCAAATTTTTAATTGGCTGGAATTTGGTGAGCAAAATTTATAGTGAAAGATGCCCGATGTGGTGGGATGGCAACTTTGCCATCTCTCACAGCGGGGGCAAAGGAGCACTAGTCTTATGGGGTTTGGCAGTGAAAACTAGCCCAGGAGGGTTAGGATATCGTGTGTAGGGACCTAGAGATGACCTTAGGTAACGTTAAGGTGAGGTAGTGACAATGATACCTGTAGTGGGGACGCAGGTAGATTAGTTTGGATGATAATGACGTGGTATGTGCTTAGTTTAAAGGGAAGACGGGGAGCACTAAGTTAGCAGGGCAACAGGTAGTTCAGATGATGCCGTGTGTGTGGTTAAAAGGTGTGATTGCACAGGTGTGCAACTGAACAGGTGTATGGAGCAGTGTATGAGTGAGTGAAGGTGATTGTGTATTGTGCTGACCAAATGGTCTAGGAAGAGGAGGAGGGTGCAGGTGGCACCAGGTATGATTGCACAGGTGTGCAATGACAGGTGAATGAAGGACAGGTGTATGGAATAAATGGTATGGAGTATTGGAATGGATGGTCGTGGAGTGAGTATGGTGGAAATTGTGGAGTGGAGTGGATGGTGCGAAGGTGTGAATGGGGGAAGAGTGGACCCCCCATCACGGATACCCGGGGCGGGTAGTCTAAGTGTTAGGTAGAGGGTACAGGTAAATTGCGGTTGGAGATTGGCATCTGTGGTGCGGGTGAAAGAATGGTCTTTGGATGGGTGCATTAGTGTTGTGGAAATGGCTGGGCGTGTAGCCTGTGAGTGTGTGTAGTGGTTTGGGCACTCCACCACTGTGAGGATGTCGGCCAGGTGAGGCCGCAGGTGGGCTCTGGGAGCCGGTAGTTGTTGTGGATGGGGCCCGAGGATCCGGAGGACGGACCCGGGTAGCCCAGTGCCAGAGGGCACCAAGGGGTGACAGAACCAGGAGGGGTCTTCCCCAGTTAGTTAGGTTAGGGTGAGGAGCTAGGTAAGCTCGGGTGGCAACTACAGTGGTGGAGGTGTGCAGGTGGGTAGACCTGCTGGGAGAGCTACACGTCACAGCCCAGAAATTGTGCAAGGGCACCGGGAGATGAATCGGGGGAGTGAGACCCCAAATTGAGAAGCACCACAGTTTGGTCAATGGGAATTGGTTTTTAGAACCCATAGTGTAAGTTGGCCAATGGATTGGCAGGGAGAGACCCCGGGTAGTGTAAAGTGTGTTAAAGTCATTTAGAGGATAGTTAGGATTGGAGTCTCCTCGCACCATCTGCATCCACTCACCTGAGGTGACAGGTACTCCACACCATGCCATGTTTTGTTATTTTTTACTGTGCAAATGTTTGGATTGTGAGACGCATCATGACGTGGGTGTGACATTGTGCTTTGTTGTTCCATCTCTTCCTCCTTATGAGGATTGATGACGAATTGGGTGATGGCAAATTTTGGTTAGAGGGATTGTGGTGACGAATTTGGTATAGAGGAAATATGGGGAGACGTGACAGTAGCGACGGATTGGTAATGTGTAGATTTTGTAAATATGGGGTAAGGGCAAGGGTAGTGTAGGTGACAGGGGGGTGACGTACGGTAGGGACGAGCTTTCTCACTTCGCCCTCCGTACGCATTTCGCCTTGCATTGCCTTATTGACGTGTACCCTTGTGACCTTACCCCTCGCTCATTTGTCTTTCCCCTTTTGTCTCCCACATGACCTGTGCGCCATTGGGTGCCGAGGGGAGCGTGCGTGAGTCCTCCATTGTGCGCCCGGAATTCCCAGAACCAGCTGTCTGCATCGATGCACCACATTATGGACCACAGGTCTGTGGCCGAGCACCACTTATGGACCCCATGGGTTGGGGCATGGCCCCTCTGCTGGAACCGGCCATGAGGGCCCGAAATCTTGCTGGCGGACCTTGGCCACAGGGCACCGATGCCCCACAGGTGAACCACACTAGTCGGCCCTGTGGGCCATAAATAAAATAAATAAAAATGGACACATTGGGTGCAAGTTTTAATACAAATAGGCCGCCAGTAAGCAAAGCAAAAGAATGACAACATCTGGAAGACCAAAAATAATAATAACCAGCAGAGGGAGCCGAAGAGCAAGAGATCACCTGCAGGGTTTGGGTTTGTTGGTTTTATTTTATTGATGAACAGTGGTGACTGCACCGATTGGTGCTTGGGTGTGTATTGGTGCGTTTTTGGGTGCTTTAATGGTGCATTGATGCAGAGCAGACTGTCTTCCCCCCAGAAAGAACAATCACAGGTCCTGGGTTAGTTTTGTAAATAAAAATAGCGTCATTGTAAATAATGCTTCCCACCGTCAGTGTATAGTTTGAAGACCATTCCGCAATTCGGTTAACTGTGGGCGTAAGTCTGTTAGGCAGGGTGCAATAGAGCAGCGGGACACATTTATTTATGTTTTTAAACTGTCGCACTCAGGGTCAGGTTAAAAGTAGAGGGAACTACACCTACGTGTCACACTAAATAAAAGTTGTAGGCCCGGGACGTGCCTAAGAGGAGGAGGGTGCAGTGTTGCGGAGATGAGGACTGTATTTTTTTTGATTGTGTGCTGTATTATTATTATTATTGTTTATTCTGCGCCCCCCTACCTCCGGAGCTGTGTAAAGGTGAAAGGGCATCCCATAATTAGTCCACAAGCATACACGTTAGCCAAATAATAGAATACCCCTGTTTGATAGTTATCTCTTATTCTGTGTTTTAGGGTAAGGCTGTGTCTCCCATTAATTGAAGTACTCCATTGCACCAGTGAAAGAGAATAGATCCCCTTTCATTCCCATCCCCAAAATCTCCATTTCCTTTTACATCCCCTTCCGTCATTGCCGGGCCTCGATTGCCAATTACCTCCCCTCCAATAACCGCCATTGACCACGAGGCAGGGTCGGAGAAGAAAGGCGTGTCTCCACCTCGTCATAGAGGGGAAGAGGGGCGTGCCCGCCCGTCGTCATCAAGGGCGGAGCGAGAGGGTCGCGTGACCAACCAGGGCCGAGGTGAGCACACCGATGGGCGTGTCAGGAAGGCCGGCGGCTTGATCGCTGGAGGCGCTATAAAAGGCGCGCACGCAAGAAGCAAGTGAGAGAGTCGTGAGGAGTCAGTCAGTGGAGTCGGTGGTCAGTTGGTTGCGTTGGTTGCGGTGAGGAGTCGGTGGTGGTGGTCAGTTGGTTGCGTTGGTTGCGGTGAGGAGTCGGTGGTAAAGAGTGAGTGGACCAAGAAAGAGTTGAGGGTTTGGACCAGACGAGTCGGACAAGGCCTGGCAAAGCATGCGACGTCCACAGCAGCCACAACAGCAGCTTGGGGGCCTGAACGGCGGTTTGGAGCAGGGCCGTGAAGGAACGGCGGCTGCTAAACGCGCCGGTTGTGCTGCAGGACCCCCTTGGACCTTCCTCTCCCTCCAGCCATCCACCTCCTGCCTTTCCACCCTTCTTGTGTACGTGAGTTTGTTTTGTTTGTTCTGTCCCTGGGTTAATTAAGTCTGTATAAGCTAATAATTGCACTGTGTCTCTGATTCTTCTGTATATTATTTTATTATCTTTCCTTCTCCTTGGTTACTTTGAGCCTGTAAATAGTAGGAATAAATTTAGTAGTATTTCCAACCTTTTTGTCTTCTTCTTCTTCTTCACATCCGTGTCGCCTTTGTCTTTTCCCTATTGAATAGCTGCGGTGCGATCCGGCCAACGTTTGGGTGGAATCGGGTTCTAATCGGGGAATAACTGTTCGGTCGCGGTTGGACCATCCGCTCGGCCCATCATACCATCTAAACCGCGATCAGTAACAATATATATATATATATATATATATATATATATATATATATATATATATATATATATATATATATATATATATATATATATATATATATATATATATATATATACTGTATATATATATATACTGTATATATACTGTATATATATATAGTCAGGGGTTAAATGCTGTGGGTTGAATGTTGAATGCAGTGTTGAACAGGTGGGTCTTTAGTGATGTTTTGAATGTGGTGAGTGAGGAGGAGTCTCTGATGGTGTGAGGTAGTGAGTTCCAGAGGGGGGGAGCAGCGATGGAGAAGGCCCTGTCCCCCCAGGATCTGAATTTGGTCTGGATGGAGGGGGTCAGGAGGTTGGTATCAGCAGAGCGGAGGTTGTGGGTGGGAGTGTGTCTGGAGAGGCGGTCAGCCAGGTAGGATCTATAACCTTCTTTCTTAAGGCCTCAGAGAGCTCTTTTGATCTAGGCATGGATATATATATATATATATATATATATATATATATATATATATATATATATATATATATACAGTAATAAATAATTTTCAGTCACGTGAAAAAGTAAGTACACCCCAACGTTTTCAGTCACGTGAAAAAGTAAGTACACCCCATGTAAAGTTTTGACTTTTTCAACATATTTCAACATACAGCTATTTGATCTTCATTGCAACAATATTGATAGATAAAGGTGATATAATATAACAAATATCATGAAACATTTACATTTTGTAGTCCATTGTATAATTTAAATAAACATAAATGCAAATTTCGCATGTGGAAAAAGTAAGTACACCCCTACATTTATCACTACTTCAAATACCTAAAATTAGAATCAGGTGCACCAGCTCAGGTGCAAATGATTAGAACATCGTTGGAGAGGATCTTGGAGGAACCTGTCTTATTTAAACCTCAGACATTTAGTTTGGTTTGCTCTTTGTTGTTGAAGTGTGTGGCGTCACCATGCCTAGATCAAAAGAGCTCTCTGAGGCCTTAAGAAAGAAGGTTATAGATCCTACCTGGCTGACCTCCTCTCCAGACACACTCCCACCCGCAACCTCCGCTCTGCTGGTACCAACCTCCTGACCCCCTCCATCCGGACCAAATTCAGATCCTGGGGGGACAGGGCCTTCTCCATCGCTGCTCCCACCCTCTGGAACTCACTACCTCACACCATCAGAGACTCCTCCTCACTAACCACATTCAAAACATCACAAAAGACCCACCTGTTCAACACTGCATTCAACATTCAACCCACAGCATTTAACCTCTGACTATCTCCTCTCCTTCTCCCTCCTTTTGCTTTAAATATTTCCCTATTGATTCTTGTCTTTTTGCAATTGTTGCTTTCATGTTTTGTTATGCATTATGTTTTCCACTCTGTCAAAGCGCCTTTGGGCTACTTGAAAAGCGCTATACAAAATAAATGAATTATTATTATTATTATATTATTATTATCGAAGCCTACGAGTTTGGGAAGGGATTTAAAAAGATCTCCAAACAATTTGAAATCAATCATTTGACTGTCCGGAAGATCATCTACAAGTGGAGAAGATTCCAAACAACTGCCAACTTGTTCAGGCCAGGCCGCCCCAGCAAATTCAGCCCGAGAGAAGACCGCAAGATGCTGAAAGATGTCTCCAAGAACCCCAGAATGCCATCACAGGACCTACAGGTAGCTCTTGCCACTGTTGATGTCAAAGTGCACCGAGTCTACCATTAGAAAGAGGCTGCACAAATTTGATCTACATGGGAGGTGTGCCAGGAGGAAACCTTTTCTGTCCAGAAAGAACATCAGGGCAAGACTAAAGTTGCCGATAAACACCAAGGCAAAGACCAGCACTTCTGGAACAATGTGCTCTGGACAGATGAGTCAAAGGTGGAGCTATTTGGCCACAGTACCAGAGACATGTTTGGCGAAAACCAAAGACAGCATTTGACCACAAGAAAATGATACCAACTGTAAAGCATGGTGGTGGAAATATTATGGTTTGGGGCAGCTTTGCTGCATCAGGGCCTGGGCAGCTCACCATCATAGAATCCACGATGAATTCTTCATTGTACCGACTTCCGAATTGTACCGAATGGAGCGACTCTCTGTCGCTCCATTCCTCATCCCTCAGGTCGGCAGTCTGCAGCCTCCTCACTCTCTGCAGACCTGGACAAAATCACAGACTGGGCAAACAAATGGAACATGTCTTTCAATCCTGATAAATCTCACACTCTTACGATGTCTCTCCGAAAAGACCGACTGGAAAACCCTCCCATCCACTTTCTGAATAATCCTCTCCAAGAAGTTCTGTCACTCAAGCTTTTGGGTCTAACTATTTGCCATGATCTTTCCTGGGAAAACCACATTTCAAATCTGGCCTCCAAAGCCAGTCGCCGACTGGGCATCCTCCGTCGTGCGAAGTCCTTCCTTGGCACACCTGAGCTCCTCACCACATACAAGGCTTTCATCCGCAGCTCTATGGAATACTGCTCTCCCCTCTGGTCTGGTGCTCCTGCCTCACACCTAGCCCGTCTTCACGCTGTTGAAACCAAAGCGTTCAGAATCATTGGAATCTCCCGCGATGAAGCTAACTCCAAGGGCCTTTCACTCACTCACCGCAGGCAGGTTGGTGGTCTTTCCGTCTTCTACCGACTCCTCTCTGGCCTTGCCCCCCCAGCCCTCTCTGGGCTCTGTCCCCCAAATATTCCTACAGGTCGCACAAGATCTGCCTGCAACCCTCTTATGGTTAAACTGCCAAAATCAAGACTTTCTGCTCACCTTCACTCCTTCAATTCCTCTTTTCTCCCGCCTCTGGAACAAACTCCCTCACTCTCTTCAATCCCACTCCACCCTCCAAGGCTTTAAAACAGCTGTTCACCACCATCTCTTATCCTCCCCCATCCAAAACCTTGATCTTTTCTACCCCCGCTAATTTCGGTCCCCTTGTGTTTTATACTTCTCCCACCCCCCCCCCCCCCTTCCCACGCCTCCTGCCCCCAAGCCCTCTCCCTCCCACACTTCTCCCTGCTCTCAAATGTTGTGGTTGTGTGCTTCCCCTTCTCTCCCCATCTCGTCTTCCGCTCCCTCTTTTTGTATATTTTGTTTGTCTGGTTGATTTGTTTGTGAAATAAATGTTAGCTCTTTCACGAGCCTCGATTCAGTATACAAAAAAAAACCAAAAAAAAAAAAACCAGAGGGTGCTTGAGGAGAATGTGAAGCCATCATGTCGGAAAGTTGAAGCTCAACCGAAGGTGGACCTTGCAACATGACAATGACCCTAAACATACCAGTAAATCCACCAAGGAATTGCTGAAAAGAAAGAAATGGAGGGTTCTGGAATGGCCAAGTCAAAGCCCGGATATAAATCCCATTGAGATGTTGTGGGGGGATTTGAAACGAGCTGTGCATACAAGAAACCCCTCATACATCGCACAGCTGAAAGAATTCTGCATGGAGGCGTGGGCAAAAATTTCTTCCAGTCGATGTCAGAGACTGGTAGACAGCTATAAGAAACGCCTACTTCAGGTTGTTTCTGTCAAAGGGGGCAATACCACTTATTAGAGACAAGGGTGTACTTACTTTTTCCACATGCGAAATTTGCATTTATGTTTATTTAAATTATACAATGGACTACAAAATGTAAATGTTTCATGATATTTGTTATATTATATCACCTTTATCTATCAATATTGTTGAAATGAAGATCAAATAGCTGTATGTTGAAATATGTTGAAAAAGTCAAAACTTTACATGGGGTGTACTTACTTTTTCACGTGACTGTGTATATGTATGTATGTATGTATGTATGTATGTATGTATGTATAGGTCATTAATACAGGCACATACATAATACAGGCAGTCCCCGGGTTACGAACGAGTTCCGTTTTCAAGTCGGTCTGTAAGTCGAATTTGTATGTAAGTCGGAACAGTTACGCACGGTTCACATCTAGCGTCAATTAGTCAAATGTGGATAAGTTATAAGTTATATGTTTAGCCCGGATCTCGGTATAAGCTGTATTGGTGTCCCCGCCACGAGGGGGCGGTGCATGCAAAGTAGTGCAGGGATTATGGATAAAATTCCTTTGTTTGTCGTTCCCTCTGTCGCCAATCCAGTGTCCATTATGGCAACGCACTCATTTAGACACTTAGATAGGTCCTTGGTGCACACCAGTAATTAAATTCCCTCCCCTTACAATGACTGATCGGAAAAACCATCGGGAAGCGGCTGCATACAACACCACCATGGCACCAAACATCGAGCAAGGCTGGGAGCCACACACAGGAGGACTGTTGATTGGCCAGGGGGAAGGGCGAGCAACACCACAGAGCACCGATTGGCAGAGCAGGGGAGGAAGAGTGATTGGTCCATAGGAGGGACAGAGAACTGCCCCGTGATTGGGGGAAAAGAAGGACTTGTGGTTGGCCACGAGGATGGCATGACATGGGGGGCGGGAAGTACTCGGCCAATGGGAGGACACCAGCACGGTGAGAACATTCTAGAAGACGAGGGTCACCGTATTGGTTGGAGGAAAGGATGGCTGACGTCAGACCACGAGTGATAAAACTGCTGGCTCGCTGGCATTTTGCTCTCTTCCCTTCCCTTCTCTTCTCTTTTCTCTTCTCTCTTCTTCTTCTTCTTCCCCCTCCCCCTCTCTCTCTCTCTCTCTCTCTCTCTCTCTCTCTCTCTCTCTCTCTCTCTCTCTTTTCTCTTACCTTGGCATCATGCATTTTTAACTGTCCCTTCGTTTTGAACCTGTTCTCGCTCGCTGGACGTCGGAAGGACGTTGGAGGGTGATCGTGCGAGCGGGGCCTACCTGACGGCGTACGCTGGCCTAGCAGCGCGGAGCGAAGGTTGTTCGCCCCGAGGACAATGCAGTTCCCACCAACACCGGAGCTGCGGCAAACGAAGCGCTCAGAGCTTCACTGAGCCGACACTACAGCCAGATAAGCTCGCATCCATATCAAATACACGATGGGACAATTATTATTTTATTCACTCTCCCTTTGTCTCGTTTCTGAAGTGAGTTGTGGGGACGTCCCGATTAGGACATTTATTTACCGGCGCATTATTTTCCTGTCCCGCTATTTACTGTAAATAAACCCTTGTATTATTTTCCATTTCTTTTTAAACCCGTTCTCGTTTGAGTTAATCACTTTCCAGGTTGAAGACGCTGGCGCGTGCGAGCCGGGAGGTAAGAGCTACCGCTTCTTCCTCTTCCCTCCTTCCTCCTGCGTAGCATAGTCAAATCCGCAATTGATCGTCGCCTCCATTTAAGTCCGTTTGAGCCATCCGCAATCCTACGGTATTAACCGGGGGATTCGCGTGACAATATGTTGTTTATTGATTTCTGATTGTGACCAGTTTATTATTCCGCAGCTGTACTGGAATACTGGTGTAGCGAGTTGGTTTATGGAGAAAAGTATGTTTTCAGGATCAGCCTCGCTTTACACAGGTATTCTTAGTAATTGCTTTGCATATTTGTTTGTGACATATTTGGTGGCCCTCTTATACTCTGTGGTAGTCGCGCTAAAAATAATGGCACCCTTGCACTTTTTTTTTTTAATAATGCACCATTTCTTCCAGAAAATTGTTGAAATTAAAAAATATTTTGGTATCTACATATGTATTTCTTTGGTTTGCAGTGGAACAAAACAAAAAAGCTGAAATAATTACTAAATCTTAGCTTATTCCACACAGAAATCCTAAAATAGGGACAATATTATTGGCATCTTTTAGAAGTTGTTAGAAATAATTAGATTTCAAGCAGGAGATTCTCCTTTACTTTGGCATTGAACTCACCTGTGGTGAGTTGCAGGTGTCTGCAATATAAAAATCACTTATTCATCCAGTTTGAATAGAGAAAAGGAGCCATTCTGATGTTTTGTGTCATTGTGTGTACCAGCAAGACAATGGGTCTTGCAGCAAGACAATGACCCAAAACACACTTCAAAAAGCACCCAGGAATGGTTCAAGACAAAATGCTGGACTTTTCTGAAGTGGCCAGCAATGAGTCCAGATCTAAATCCCATTGAACAACTGTGGGGAGATCTGAAAACAGCAGTTGGGAGAAGGCACCCTTCAAATCTGGGAGAACTGGAGCAGTTTTCACAAGAAGAGTGGGACAAACTGCCAGTAGAGAGGTGTAGGAAGCTCATTCATGGCTATAGGAAGCGCTTCACTGCAGTTATTTTTTCCAAAGGCTGTGCTACCAAATATTAAGTCTCAGGTGTTAATAATTTTGTCAATGCCATTTTTTTTTAAGTTCCTGATTTGAAAGGATATATTAGGTTCTGAATCAAAAACATAGGGTCTGTAATATTAACAGTGAAATAAAGAATTGTGGAGACCAAATACTATTGTCAATTTCAACTTATTTTTAGAGAAAATTGTGAGTTATTTGAAAAAAGTGCAAGGGTGCCAAAACTTTTGGCCACGACTGTATTTGTATGATGCCTCGTTGTCTAGCTCCTGTATTGTCGTATTTGTGTCAATTTGTGTTGGACATTTTATAATCCATTCATGTGGAACACTATCAGAAGCTTTTTTCTTGTTTATCCACGCCGTGGATAATTTGGTTCTTCTTGTATTGCAATTTTCGAGTTTGGCCTTGTTTAGTCAGAGGTGATCTATTCAGATTTTGGGATGAGGAAGGTTTTTGGGCTACTGTGTGCCACTCATCCAAGGTCTCCTCCCCTTGGATAAGATTGCTGAATGCTGGAGCGTAGTGATTGAGTCGAGCATTTAGTTGCTTTAGCCAGAACTTTTGAATTCCATTGGGACCTGGGCTTTTAAAGTTTGGCATTTTTTGGAGTTTTTTTTTCTTCATTAAATATTCACTCACTTGAGGCATTTCCTTAAGAGTTTAGATGTTGTTGCTTTTTTGTGCATATGAATATGCACATGCTGTATGCCTATCTGGTGTGTGTTTGGGTGTGTGTTTGCTCATATGCATATAGTTGGTGTGTGTGTCTGTGCTTATTTGGTGTATGTTTTATTATATACTGTGTGTATGCTTATATGGTGTGTGTGTGTGTGTGCGTGTTCGTGTGTGTGTGTGTTTACTCCTATGCATATGGAGTATGTATGCTTGTATATGGTGTATGCTTTCTTATATGATGTGTGTATGCTTATGGCATGTGCTTGTATACTTATGGTGTGTGTATGTTTGTTTGCATGCTTATGATGTGTGTTTGTTTATGTCCTCTGGTATCTGTTTGCATTTGGTTGTCGTCCTGAATCGTCCTTTGGTGGCGGAGGTAATCAGCTGTTCCTGTAGGTTTCGTCTGCTGGGTAGTGCACTTCACAGAAAAGACAACCATGAGCACAAAGGAGCTTTCAAAAGACCTCTGGGATAAAGTTGTGGAAAGGCAGAGACCAGGGGATGGATATTTAAAAAATATTTCAAAGGCCTTGAATATCCCTTTAGAGCACAGTCAAGACAATCATTAAGAAATGGACGTGTATGGTACCACTAAGACCCTGCCTAGATCAGGCCGTCCCTCCAAACTGGATGACCAAGCAAGGAGACTGATCAGAGAGGCCACAAATAGGTCAATGGCAACTTGGAAAGAGCTACAGGCCTTTATGGCAAAGACTGGTCACTGTGTGCATGTGACACCATTATCCCAAGCACTCCACAAGTCTGGCCTGTACGGTAGGGTGGCAATAAGGAAGCCATTACTCAAAAAGGCCCACCTTGAGTCCTGTTTGAAATATGCAAAAAACACTCCAGAGATTCTGAAGCCATGTGGAAAAATGTTTTGTGGTCTGACGAAAGCAAGATGGAACTTTTTGGCCTAAATGCAAAACATTACGTTTGGCACAAAAGCAACACAGTACAACACCCAAAGAACACCATCCCTACTGTGAAGCATGTTGGTGGCAGCATCATGTTATGGGGATGTTTCTCATCAGCAGGGACTGGGACACTTGTCAGGACAGAAGGGAGAGTGGATGGAGCAAACCACAGAAAAATCCAAGAGGAAAACCTGTTGCCCTCTGCAATAAAGCTGAAATTGGGGCGGAAGTTCACCTTTCAGCATGACAATGACCCGAAGCACCCAGCCAAAGCTATACTGGAGTGGCTAAGGTACAAAAAGATAAATATCCTTGAGTTGCCCAGTCAGAACCCACATCCAATCAAGTTATTCTAGTTTTGTATTTTGAAGTAATTTTCTGAAATTTGTAGATTTTTTCGCTTGGAAGTTGTGTGTTACGATTTGTAAATAAAAAGTGGAAAAAGTCTGATTTAATGCATTTTAATTCCAGGCTATAAGGCAACAAAAGGTGAAAAATATGAAAGGGGGTGTAGACTTTCTATCGGCACTGTATACATAAAAAATAAAAAATAAACATAAAAACAAATATATATACAGTCACGTGAAAAAGTAAGTACACCCCATGTAAAGTTTTGACTTTTTCAAAATATTTCAACATACAGCTATTTGATCTTCATTTCAACAATATTGATAGATAAAGGTGATATAATATAACAAATATCATGAAACATTTACATTTTGTAGTCGATTGTATAATTTAAATAAACATACATACAAATTTCAAGCATGATTGCTTTTCAGTTGGGAGACCAAACTGGTGAACTCCCCTGCTATGGACCAACCTGGCTCTACGTCATAAAAACACCTCACAGCCATAAAACACGTAATAAAAACACCTCACCACCACGAAAGTAAAAACACCTCACAGCCCTAAAACACGTAATAAAAACACCTCACAGCCATAAAACACGTAATAAAAACACCTCACAGCCACGAAATTAAAAACACCTCACCACCACATCATTTAAAAACACCTCACCACCAAGTAATTCAAAACACCTCACCACCACATAATTCAAAACACCTCATCACCAACTAATTCTAAACACCTCACCACCACGTAATTATAAATACCTCACCACCATCTGATTTAAAAACACCTCACCACCACGTCATTTAAAAACACCTCACCACCACATAATTCAAAATACCTCACCACCACGTGATTCAAAACCACCACAACGTTATTAAAAACACTTCACAACAACGGAAACAAAAGTTTGAGGGAGTCGTTAAGTGAGAACACAGACACTGCCCCAGATATGCAGATATATAGATAAATGACTGTACCCGAGTTGCCGTTTTGTCATGGTTTAAACCAATCATAATTCAAACAATTATTTTGCACAAATGTATTTGTAATATACGTGATATCACATTTTATAAACAATTGAAGTTGAAAAAAAAAAATTCCCAAAAAAATAAAAATTGGAAAACTTTTCAATAAAAATACCCTTAGGACATACCGACGGGAGAGATATGTGCATACCAGAAGTTTGGTACGATTTCACAAAAGTTTGAGAAAGTAGTTCAGTGACAACACAGGACAGACATATATATATAGATACACACACAGTATATATATATACAGTGTATATATATATATATATATATTTTAGAAACAGGAATCAAATTCCTGCGAGGGGCTAAGTGTGAAAAAATCCTGACAATGCGGGGCTCGAACCACGGACTTCCGTTGATAACGTGCCAACAGCCCACTGCGCTATTGAGCCAGCCACAATCTCCTCATATACACATATATATATATATATATATATATATATATATATATATATATATATATATATATATATATATATATATATATATATATATATATATATATATATTATATATATATAATATATATATATATATATATATATACACAATCAACTTCTTCTTTTCTAACAATCAAGAAAGAAAGTTTGTGATTTTTCTTAATCTTCAAAAATATTTTAACCAATGAATAACAATTTTGCTTTAAGCTGTCTTGTCAGTGGTTTGACTCTCCTTACCACTATACTCTACTTTGCAGGAAGATTAACATGATGTAAGACATTTTCAAATGTAACAAGTAAATCTTACCATTGCAGTATTCAAGCTCTATGAGCATGTGGTTTCCATTGAGAAAGTGATTGTAGTAGGAGATGATGTTGGGATGATGGAGCATTGCATGAATGTCAATCTCCTGCACGTCAGTGCGATCTTTATTCGACAGATGAGAAAGATCGATATCTTTCCAAACCACCAATGAATTGTCCTGCACATAGTGAGCAAGAATATTTCAAATTGGATCTTCGACACAACTACATGAAAAATTCCAAAACATATTGTTCAATTCAATTCAATTCAACTTTATTGTCATTGTACAGTGCACAAATACAAGGTAAAACGAAAAGTGAGCTTGCAAGCTCCCAAGATAGGGTGCAAAAGGACATCGAGTGTAAACAATGAAATGTAAACATTGAGTGTAAACAGTTACGATCCAGGTACTATATATATACAGTTACTATACAGGTTTGGTCCGAATTGGTTAGATTTTTTGCAGTATGCCATCCTGATGAGGGCAAATAAGCCGAAATCCGGATTGGCGGCTCTGCTTGATGTTTAGTCGATGGGGACCAAAGAATGAAATCTCTGTCTGTCGACAGAGTGGCCGGCTGAGGCCTCTGGGATGGCGTTGACGCTTTGGTCTAGGACTTCGGTCCACAGGAGATCGGGACAGCGCTTGTCACGTTGTTATGTCATTGATTGTTAAATTTGCATCTACCCTCAGATTATCCATGCCAAATATTTTTCACAACTCACTAATCTCACCAAAGAAAGATGCTTTTCCATACACATGCCAGCCGAGCATGGCCCATATGCTCAGCACGTTACACATTCCCGATTCAACAATCCCGTGGCTCTCTTCCCAAACCAAGAGTCCACAAATCATAACGGATCATCTGTGGAAGGTCACTCTCACACCATCACGTTCCACAGATGCTCCAATGGTTGTCCAGAAGGCTATAACATTCCCTGTCCATTCGGTTCGACCAGCGTCTATAGACCAGCACAGCATGGCAGGTCACCACATGCTGGCTGTCCCAGAGTCTCAGGGAGAGGGTGTCAGGTCACATGCCCGGGCGGTCACCACATCAGGCCCAAGTTGGCTGTCCACCGTGCCACCACCAAAGCACGACCCACAACACCTCCCCCTAGTGGTCCTCAATATACGCCATCCCGGGCCTGTGAGGAACCACCTCGGACCCCCTGGAGGTCTTAACCCCCGCCAGGATACGGTGACCCTGCCAGCCCGAGCCACGCGCTCAGGCGGCGCCCCGATTGACAAGGGACGCCACACTCCAACAGACCCCCCGTGGGGCCCAGGTCGTACCACGATACCCATGGCTGGACCCCATGTCCAAATCTTGCCAGCACAACCCCCCAGCTGGCTGGCATTACCAAATTTACAAAGCGGCAACTTTTGCCCGAGGCCCTCACCAATGAACTCTCCTAGTCCGAATCCCGCAGCCCGGGGACCAACTCCCACCAAGGCTGTTCCAAATCCAATTCCCATTTAAATTTAATTTTAAATTTCCTTTTGAAAATGTTGGCCTCATGTGTCCAATCACCACAGCGGCAGGTAACAACCCCTACCACAGGTTGTTCTGCCCCTCCCTGCAGCTGCTCCAAATTCCCTACGAGGACCAAATTGTTTGAGGCTCGATCTCCCGACTCTCCAAGGTCCAAATCCAGCTCAGAACCAAAACACTCCTCCAACTGGTCATTGAATTTCGGAGCCTCCAATACCCAATCCGTGTGCATGGTGAGGGTCCCCTCGGTCACCTCAACCGCCTCCTCGGACCGACTCACCTCCTCCCCCAAACTCCTTTGGAGCTGGTCAACCTTTACCTCCATGGGACTATCCCAGGTCCCCAGCCACTGGGTCAAATCATTTTCATCATCATCCCCATCAATAATTTGTGGCCCCCACAGGCCTTGCCCAATAAATACCCGGTCCAGCTACATTACTCGGACCCCCCCCCCGCCCCCCCCATTGTTATCCCCTCTTGCCCTGCACAACTGCCCTTATTGCTGCACCACTCCAAATTCATTCCCCTGTTGATGTGTTGCGGCATCCACCCGGCCCCGATAAACCTCTAGGCCACCATGTAACAAACATTCCCCAATTAAATTTTTACCTTCCCCATTCACCTGTAGGCACTCCCCATCAACCTGAAAATTTTCTTCCCTAACTTCCCCAATAACCTCCAC
Source organism: Myxine glutinosa (assembly GCF_964187855.1). Taxonomy (NCBI): domain Eukaryota; kingdom Metazoa; phylum Chordata; class Myxini; order Myxiniformes; family Myxinidae; genus Myxine; species Myxine glutinosa. The sequence continues at coordinate 251,025,818 of NC_136261.1, forward strand.
ACATGCAGTCTCCCATTTTAATTTGATTGCCATTCCCGGCTCCTGAGCCCCATGCACATCTGCATGGGCCGCACAGTCTTCCATTGTCCCACTTAACTCCCCTCGTTCAGATTCATCAATTTTATCGCTCTGGGCATTCAATTCCCCCTTCAATCCATCAATTTTATTTCCCATTCCTTCAATGTGTCCTTCCAATCGATCACTCATTCCCTTCATTCCTTCCCTAAATTCATTCCCCTGGGACTCCATTTTTTTCTAATCGCTCACTCTGAGCCTCCATTTTATTGTTCATTTCTTCCATCTATCCCATCAATTCCCATTTCATTCCATCCATTTTGTTATTCATTTGTCCCATCTGCTCACTCTGAGCATTCATTTTATTTTCCAAACCATTTTTCATTTCCCTCATAAATTGCATTAAAGCCTGGGCATCTATTGGGGCCGTCCCTATGGCGGGGAAAGCTCCATCCCTACGCTGAATTCTACATCCGACTCACCCCCAAGGCTATCCGCACCTTCCATTCTTTCTTCCTCCATCTCGCTCACCTCCTCCTCCATCGAGAGAAGGTCGCTTCCCCGCGCGGCTTTTACCTCAGAAATCGATCTAAATTTAATGACGCACCTTTTGCGTTGTGCAAGCCCAATCGACTATACAAAATTTTCGTCTCGGACTACGAAAATTTTGCGTCCGAATGCCGGGCGCGATGTATGCCCAACCGTGTCGATCTCTCGCAGCGGACAAAAAAAATTGTCCTCGGGCCCAGATCCCACTCCTGACACTACTCACGAATCCCTCGGTTAATACCGTAGGATTGCGGATGGCTCAAACGGACTTAAATGGAGGCGACGATCAATTGCGGATTCGACTATGCTAGGCAGGAGGAAGGAGGGAAGAGGAAGAAGCGGAAGCTCTTACCTCCCGGCTCGCGCGCGCCAGCGTCTTCAACCTGGAAAGTGATTAACTCAAACGAGAACGGGTGTAAAAAGAAATGGAAAATAATACAAGGGTTTATTTACAGTAAATAGCGGGACAGGAAAATAACGCGCCGGTAAATAAATGTCCTAATCGGGACGTCCCCACAACTCACTTCAGAAACGAGACAAAGGGAGAGTGAACAAGTGAATCCTCTTGGATTGCGCTGAGGTTCGGGCATGGAATTTCTAGGAGGAAGTATAATTTGTATGCAATGAAAGTACATGTAATATGGGATCGAGTAAGATCGAGTAAGCTTCACCAGTGCGCGTGCGCGAATTTACGTCACGTCGGCAGCGAGAAGGCGTTCCCCAACAGGAACCAATCAGGAACTGCCACGCCCACTTATATGATCTCAGAATTCCTGTGACAGGAATTAGCGTTACACTGGCTGGAAGTCAATCGCTAAAGGCGCTTCCTCAGCGCCAATAAAATAATAATTGTCCCACCGTGAATTTGACATGGACGCGAGCTTATCTGGCTGTAGTGTCGGGTCAGTCAAGCTCCGAGGGCGTCGTCTAACGCAGCTCCGGTGTTGGCGGGAACCGCCTTGTCCGCGCCGCGAACAACCATGCTCCACGCTGCCAGGTAGGCCCCGCTTGCACGATCGCCCTCCACCGTCCTTCCGACGTCCAGCGAGCGAGAACAGGTTCAAAACGACGGGACAGTCAAACGCACGATGCCAAGGGAAGAGAGAAGAGAACGGGAGGAGAACGGGAAGGAGAACGGGAAGGAGAACGGGAAGGAGAACGAGAACGGGAACGAGAACGGGAAGAGAACGGGAACGAGAACGGGAACGAGAACGGGAAGGAGAACGGGAACGAGAACGGGAACGGGAACGAGAACGGGAACGGGAAAGGGAACGGGAACGGGAACGAGAACGAGAACGGGAACGGGAACGAGAACGGGAACGAGAACGGGAAGAGAACGAGAACGGGAAGAGAACGGGAAGAGAACGAGAACGGGAAGAGAACGGGAAGAGAACGAGAACGGGAAGAGAACGGGAAGAGAATGGGAAGAGAACGAGAACGGGAAGAGAACGGGAAGAGAACGAGAACGGGAAGAGAACGAGAAGAGAACGAGAACGGGAAGAGAACGAGAAGAGAACGAGAACGGGAAGAGAACGGGAAGAGAACGAGAACGGGAAGAGAACGGGAAGAGAACGAGAGAGAAAGAACAAGAGAACGAGAGAACGAGAGAGAGAGAGAGAGAGAGAGAGAGAGAGAGAGACAGGAATGAAAAGGGCCAGGGAAGCACGAGAGGGAGGAGGGAAGAGAGCAAAATGTTGGCGAGCCAGCAGTTTTATCACTCGTGGCCTGACGTCAGCCCTCCTTTCCTCCAACCGGCGGGGTGACCCTCATCTTCGAGAATGTTCTCACCGTGCTGGTGTCCTCCCATTGGCCGAGTGCTTCCCGCCCCCCATGTCATGCCATCCTCGTGGCCAACCACAAGTCCTTCTTTTCCCACAATCACGGGGCAGTTATCTGTCCCTCCTATGGACCAATCACTCTTCCT
>NC_136261.1:251033305-251169255 GCF_964187855.1 Myxine glutinosa
TGTCCCCACCACTACTGCGAGAGGGATGCAAAATCGATCAGCATGACCCTTACCAACAAACGCTCTGGAACACAGAGTATGGTACACCAACTCATATATATCATGTTGAAGCGCGGTGCTACGCGCGCTTGCTTGTACAACAAGAAGGAAGCGGACAACGCGGTGAGTTTAAGAGTCTTTATTAAACGAGCTCAACTGCAGCACTGGCGTGCTCCGGGCTGCGCGCCCGGTGTATATCCCGCGGCCACGCCAGCCCTCGGGCGTGGCCGCCACCCACTTGGTGCGTGGAATGATGCACTCACGCCAGTGAGCTTTCGTGTCCGCCACACGCGCCCCCCCAGAATTCCCGCGCACCTGGAGGTCCAGTTTGCGGGGCAAACGGATGACCAGGCCAAAGCGCCCTCTGGCGACCGGCGGCGTCCGGAGTGCAGGGATGCCAGCTGGGATGCCTCCGGCTGCGCCCGGGATGGGTGCAGCACCGGGGGGCGGCGTGCCGGCAGGCCTGGGCGGTGCCGGGGGTCCACCGGCAGGGGGGCGGCCCCGACGCGGGGGCCGAGCCACCGGCGGTGGGTGGGCCACGTCGAGGTGGGCCGGTTTGAGGCGATCCACCGAGACGCGGTCGGGAGTACCGCCGATGTCCAAGGTGAAATGTTTCACTCCGGTCTCCAGCACGCGGAAAGGCCCGTCGTACGGGGGCCGCAGTGGTGTCCGGTGGGCGTCGTGCCGGATGAAGACGTACTCCGCGGTGCGAAGCTCCGGGGCGACGTGCGTAGGCGGGTGCCCGTGGTGCGCCGTTGGCACCGGGGCGAACCTCCGGGCTGTCTCCTGCAGCGCGGAGCGCTCCTGCACCGCGGACCATGGTGCCGTGGGGTTGGGGAGGAACTCGCCTGGCACCCGCAGCGGTTGTCCGAAGACCAACTCCGCCGCGGATGCGCGCAGGTCGTCCTTGGGCGCCGTCCGGAGGCCCAGCAGGACCCAGGGGAGCCTGTCGACCCAGCCGCCGTCGCGGAGGGTGGCCCGGAGCGCGGCCTTCAACGAGCGGTGGAACCGCTCGCACAGGCCGTTGGCCTGGGGGTGGTAGGCCGTGGTTTGGTGCAGCTGGACCCCGAGCCCCCGCGCGACCGCCCCCCAGAGCTCCGAGGTGAACTGGGGGCCGCGGTCGGACGATATGTCCGAGGGGGCGCCGAACCGGGCGACCCAGGTGGCGATGAACGCCTGTGCGACGTCCACCGCCGTCGTCACCGCCAAAGGCACGGCCTCCGGCCACCGGGTGGTGCGGTCCACCATTGTCAGGACATGGGTGAAACCCCGCGAGGGGGGCAGAGGTCCCACCAGGTCCACGTGTACATGGTCGAACCTTCGTTCTGGCACCGTGTACGGGGCCAATGGGGCCTGGGTGTGCCGGTGCACCTTCGCGCACTGGCACGTGAGGCACGTCCTGGTCCAGCCGCGGACGGCCTTCCGGAGGCCATGCCAGACAAACATGTCGGCGACCAACCTCTGGGAGGCCTTCGTGCCCGGGTGGGACAGGCCGTGGATGGCGTCAAACACCTGGCGCTGCCAGCCCGCGGGCACAATGGGGCGAGGCCCCCCGAGGGAGACGTCACACAAGAGGGCCGTGCCGTCGAACGGCACCTCGGTGACGCGGAGGCCCGTGACGGCGGTCCGCAAGGCCTGGACACCGGGGTCGGCGGCCTGGTCCGCCGCCATCCGGGCATAGTCGATGCCAAGGTGGACTGCGTGGGTGACGGACCGGGAAAGGCAATCCGCCACCGGGTTGTCCTTCCCCGCGACGTGCCGGATGTCCATCGTGTACTCGGACACGGCCGAGAGGTGACGCTGCTGCCGGGCCGACCACGGCTCGGCGACCTTGCCCATCGCGGAGACCAGTGGCTTGTGGTCGACGAAGGCCGTGAATGCACGACCCCTCGAGCAGATGGCAGAAGTGCCTGACCGCCAGGTGAAGCCCGAGCAACTCGCGGTCGAAGGTACTATAGCAGCGTTCGGGCGGGCGAAGCTGCCGGCTGAAGAACGCCAGCGGTTGCCAAGCACCACGCACCCATTGCTCATGCACCACGCCCACCGCGTAGTCCGAGGTGTCGGTGGTGAGGGTGATCGGTGCATCGGGCGCCGGGTGCGTGAGCATGGTGGCGTTAGCCAAGGCGAGCTTCGCGCCTGCGAATGCCACGTCCATCTGCTCGGTCCAGGTAACGTCACCTTTGCCCGGCTTCCCTCGGTGGGCCTCGTGCAAGGGGCGCAGGAGCTGGGCGATGCGGGGCAGGAACCGATGGTAAAAGTTTACCATGCCCAGGAACTCCTGGAGCCCCTTGATCGTGCGGGGGCGCGGAAACCCCTTCACCGCCTCCACCTTGGCCGGTAGGGGGACGGCCCCGTGCCTGGTGATGCGGTGCCCCAAAAAATCGATGTCGGCGACGCCGAACCGGCACTTGGTGGGGTTCACGATGAGGCCATGCTGGCCCAGACGTTCGAAGAGCGTACGGAGATAGTGAAGGTGCTCTTCGCGGGACGCGCTGGCGACGAGGATGTCGTCCAGGTATACGTACACAAAATCCAAGTCGCGCAAGACGCTGTCCATAAGTCGCTGGAACGCCTGAGCCGCATTCTTCAAACCGAAGGGCATCCAAAGAAATTCGAACAGTCCGAACGGCGTGATGACCGCCGTCTTCGGGATGTCCTCCGGCCTGACGGGGACCTGATGGTAGCCGCGTATGAGGTCCACCTTCGAAAAGAAGGACATGCCCGCCAACCAGGTGGAGAAGTCCTGGATGTGGGGGACGGGGTAGCGGTCGGGGGTGGTGCTGTCGTTGAGGCGCCGGTAGTCCCCGCACGGTCGCCATCCACCGCCGGGCTTTGGCACGATGTGAAGCGGCGACGCCGAAGCACTCTCGGAGCGCCGCACGATGCCGAGCTGCTCCAGCATAGCGAACACAGCTTTAGCCACCGCGAGCTTCGTCGGCTCGAGGCGGCGTGCCTGGGCGTAGACCGGTGGCCCGGCGGTGGGGATGTGGTGTTCCACCCCGTGCTTGACGGCCCCCGCCGAGAAGGTGGGCCGCGTAAGGGCCGGGAAGCTGGCGAGGAGGCGGGTGAAGTCGTCCGCTGCCGGAAGTGTACAAACTAACCTCGCCGGGACCGAACCGCTCAGCAAGCCGCTTGGCGAGCCGCTCGGTGAGCCGCTCAGTGAGCCGCTCAACGAGCTGCTCAGCGCGCAAGCAAGCGAGCTGAACGTTTCAGCCTGGACGAGATGTCTGTTCTTCACATCTACCAACAACCCGTGTGCACAGAGGAAGTCCGCACCGAGTAGTGCCATGGGGACACTAGCGGTTACGAACGTCCACTCGAAGCGTTGCCTTCCGAACCGCAGGAAGAGGTAGCGCTTCCCGAATGTGCGTATGGGTGTTCCGTTCCTGGCAAGCAACGCGGGGTCCTGGCCCGTGGTGTGCTTGTCGGACGTAGAGGCAGGGATAACGCTCACCTGTGCCCCCGTATCGCATAGGAAACGGCGCCCGGACAAGGTGTCCGTTATAAAAAGAAGGCTGCCGGAATGGCCGACGCTCAGGGCCGCTACCGAGCGCTGGCTTTGTAGTTTCCCGACTTGCCGAAGGAGCATGGCGGGCAACAATACCTCGCCTTGTGGCCAAACCTGGCGTGGAAATGGCACCAGGTTTGCGGCAAAGGCGGAGGCCGCGGTTTTCGCGGTGGTGGTGGGCGTGGCGTGCATCAGCCTCGGGATCCCCGAGGTGTGGTGCATCAGCATCAGGGTCAGCCTCGGGATGCGCGGCGGCCGCGCCAAAACTCGCCTGCGCATCCAAAGCCGCGAAGAACCTGTCGGCCTCGGCAGCGAGCGCTCGGGGTTCCGTCGTCACAGAACCGGCCAAGGCGAGGCGTACTCGTGCCGGCAGCTGGCGTCGAAATAACACCCGGAAAAGAGCGTTCGGGGTTTCGTCGCCCATCAATGACAGCATATGGTCCATGCGGACCGACGGTCGCGTGTCACCGGGCTCGGGGAGGTCCAGGAGGCGGTCGGCCCGTGCGTCCACCATGAGGCCGAACGTGGCGAGGAGGAGACGCTTGATCGCCTCGTACCTGCCGTCGGCCGGTGGGTTCCTCAGGACCGACAGGACACGGGCGGCAGTGCCGGGCCCGAGGGAAGCGACCACGTGGCAGTACATGGTCTCGTTCACCGTGATGCCTCGAAGTCGGAACTGGGCTTCTGCCTGCAGGAACCAGACTTCGGCTTGCGTCTCCCAGAACTCGGGGAGTTTCTTTGGACCGCGTTGTTTGCCATTGCGATGGCGTATTCGGGTGGTCAGCGACGGCTGACCAGAACGTCGGAGTCACCAATGAAGCGCGGTGCTACGCGCGCTTGCTTGTACAACAAGAAGGAAGCGGACAACACGGTGAGTTTAAGAGTCTTTATTAAACGAGCTCAACTGCAGCACTGGCGTGCTCCGGGCTGCGCGCCCGGTGTATATCCCGCGGCCACGCCTACCCCTCGGGCGTGGCCGCCGCCCACTTGGTGCGTGGAATGATGCCCTCACGCCAGTGAGCTTTCGTGTCCACCACAATGTGTAATATACATTTTATATATATATATATATATATATATATATATATATATATATAGATATATATATAGATATATATATATAGATATATATATAAGCACACACACACAATATAAGCACACACACACACACACAATGTGCACTGTATATATATACAGTGCGTATCAAAAAAAAGGTAATCCGAATTCAAGGGGTTATTATGCAAAGGTTATTTAGTTTGACAATTTACATGTGGTTTACCAATTATGAGGAGATCCTCAGCTTTCCATTGATGCCTTTCATGCATCATTGCTGTCACACATGACCGAGTACATGTTCATTGAAAATGACAAGTTCAAATCACATTTTTACAAGTTTGGCTAATCGATGCAAGACAGTTTTAAATGTACGCATTACTTGTCAACTGCCAAGTTGATTATGTTAAATTGTTAAGCTGGTCTGGTAATCGTCGGTTGCATCATCCTTTGTTTAAGATGGGTATTTAAGATGGGCCTACAGTGTATGGGTTTAGAGACAGTCTGAGTCATTGAAAAGATGGTTCAACTTACAACTGAACAGCGGACCTTCGTGGTTACAACCTTTCACCAATCTGGAAGTGTGCAGCGAACTCGTGATGCGTTCAGGGAACGTTTCCCAGAACGGGAGACTCCAGCAGCCAAAACAATCTGGGCGAATGTTAGAAAATATCAAGAGCATGGCACTAGCCTCAACCGCAACAAGAGGAATTCTGGTAGGAGGCGCACTGGGTGATCGGAAATGAACATTGCAGCAGTAAGGCAGCAAGTTTTGCAGCATCCTCGGGATACCAGCGCAAGACGAAATGGGACGGGATTGCCTTCGGCAACATTCAACCAAATCACAAGACTGGACCTCCACCAACATCCATATCGGATTCACATCCGGCATCAACTTACGCCAGGGGATTTTGCCAGGAGGCTGGTGCTTGCCGGATGGTTGATAGCACGTTGCGAAGCAGATGTCAATTTCCTGCGGTATCTCGTTATCGGCGACGAAGCTGCTTTCACCATGGACGGCAAGATCAATACCCATAATGTTCTTGAATATGCACCGACAGGACAACCCCTGGAATTTGACACCAACATGAATCGACAAAAGTGGACTGCTTGGTTGGGACTTTGTGGATGTGTTCAGGTGATCGGACCATTTTTCTTTCAAAGGAATGTCAATGGTAACAGGTATCTGCAGATGATCAATGATGAAGTTTTACCGCAGCTGGAGGAGAACTTTGAGCGTCAGGTTCGTGGTGTCTTCAGATATCTCTGGTCGGCCCAAGACAGCGCCCCAGCACATCGTCTTATCGCTGTCCGAGATCGACTGAGGGAACTCTTTGGAGACCGAGTCATCGCCCTCAACCATGCAGTGGAATGGCCACCAAGATCACCTGAACTCACACCATGTGATTATTTCCTTTGGGAACATTTAAAGAACAAGGTGTTCGTAACTCCTCCCCGTGATCTTGACGAATTGCAGGGCCGTATTCGACATGAAGTGGATGCTTTGCGCAATGACCCGGCTATGGTGAGACGAGCAGTTCAGGGCAAGCTCCGCCGCTGTGAGCTTTGTGTTGAAAGGGGAGGTGGCCATGTTGAAGGTGTGGGTGCATAAAGGCCAATAATTCCTGAGAAAAGTTCACATCTGACGTTAATTTTGCACCAATTATCCTGACTTGCATCGATTAGCCAAACTTGTAAAAATGCGATTTGAACTTGTCATTTTCAATGAACATGTACTCGGTCATGTGTGACAGCAATGATGCATGGAAAGTATCATTGGAAAGCTGAGGATCTCCTCATAATTGGTAAACCACATGTAAATTGTCAAAATGAATAACCTTCGCATATTAACCCCTTGAATTCGGATTACCTTTTTCTGGATACGCACTGTATACACACACATATACACAGTATATACTAGCAAAGGCACCCGGCGTTCTGGACAACGCAGAGTCCCTCCTTCCCCTCTGTCATCTCACGTTCTCCCTCTGAACTTCCACCTCACCCTCCCACTACCGGTACCTTGTCCTCCCACCCAACCCCTTCCCCTCCCTCCTCTCACCCCACGCCACTCTCTCGTCATCCCACCCTGCACTCCACCTCCTTCACCCTCCCACTCCACTCTTTACCCCCTCCCACTCCTCCCTCGGCCTCCCACTCCACTCTTACCATCCTCCCACTCTCCCCTCATCCTCCCACTCCACTCTTTCCCTCATCCTCCCACTCCACTCTTTCCCACCTCCCACCCCTCCCTCAGCCTCCCACTCAACTCATTCCCTCCTTCCACCCCACCCTCAGCCTCCCACTCAACTCTTTCCCCCCTCCCTCTCCTCCCTCGTCCTCCCACTCCACTCTTTCCCTCCACCCACTCTTCTCTCATCCTCTCACTTCACTCTTTCCCTCCTCCCACCCCTTCCTCATTCTCCCACTCCACTCTTTTCCTCCTCCCACTCCTCAATCATCCTCCCACTCAACTCTTTCCCTCCTCCCACCCCTCCCTCATTCTCCCACTCCACTCTTTGTCTCCTCCCACTCCTCCCTCATCCTCCCATTCCACTCTTTTCCTCCTCCCACCACCTCCCTCATCCTCCCACTCCACTCTTTCCCTCCTCCCACCCATCCCTCATCCTCGCACTCCACTCTTTCCCTCCTCCCACCCATCCCTCATCCTCGCACTCCACTCTTTCCCTCCTCACACCCATTCCTCATCCTCGCATTCCACTCATTCCCTCCTCCCACTCCTCCCTCATCCCCCCACTCCACTCTTTCCCTCCTCCCACTCCTTCCTCATCCTCCCATTCCACTCTTTTCCTCCTCCCACCCCTCCCTCATCCTCCCACTCCACTCTTTCCCTCCTCCCACCCATCCCTCATCCTCGCACTCCACTCTTTCCCTCCTCCCACCAATCCCTCATCCTCCCACTCCTCCCTCATCCTCGCACTCCACTCTTTTCCTCCTTCCACCCCTCCCTCATTCTCTCGCCCCTCCCTTGATCTCTCACGACACCCCACCTCCTTCCTCCAGCCTCCATCCCCACCCATGTCCCTCCTTCCCCTAGAGCGAGTGTGCAAACATGTTGGCCATCCTGCCATGATGTGGGGAGTCATATTGCTTTGTAGCCACTGAAAACATTTTTCAATTCTCTCTTGACCTCGTTGTTCACTTGTCCCATTGCTTTACTAATTATAATTAATCCTCTAATTTATTTTGCCTTCCTAACTCCGGGAATGTCCCCATGGAGAACCATGTCACAGTGTCGCAATGGAAGCTTGTATAGATCGAAGCATGTGGAATGGTCGCCAAGTGGCTTAAGGGGCCAAGTGGGATAAAATGCAGGGTTTTACACGCCATCAAACAAATGCACATATCTACGCTCACAGACAAGCTACCCCCTACAAACCATATATCACTGGAAAGCTGACAATCTGGAGAATACAAAAATTGAAGAATTGAGACAATACACCTTCAAATAAGGAAATTACATTTATTTTCCTCAACACAATTGAAAATTTACATTTTTGCATTTTGTCAGCAAAATTGTAACCCCATACAACTAACTCAGGCAATCTACTTTTTTTCCTCAGTTTTACATATTATAGGGATGTCCTAATATTTCAATGATGGCTTTTCTTCAAATCAGTTTATTTCAGCTGCACACTGATTATTTTTTGTAGAAACAGAAAAAGGTGACATTTTACTTCATTTTTTTTTTTAAAGTAGGGGTATCTCTAAAAGCCATCATTAATTCACTCAACACCTCAAACCTGACATTCTGACCAAATTTCAAGAAATTCTGATAATTAGTTTTTGAGTTATAACAAGTTTATGAATATTCATGAGACAGACTATAGATATAGAGTTTGCCAGTGTTTTTTAAACAGATAGAGTATTTTGACATGAAAAAATAAATATATATATTTTACTCAAATTTTACCCCACTCGGCCCCTTAAGCACTCAAGCAAGTTTTCCAACGAGATGGTCCAACCATCGCTTTGCTGAATATGGAGAAGGAGGGATCTTCTTCTTCTTTTTAAATTTTATGGCATTTTCAGAGCTGCGAGGCTCTATATACGTCACAGCCTCACACCAGGACATAACAGCATTGAACGAAGGAGCCTTTAGGTAATTTATAATACTACAGTATATGGATATCCCACTCTCTTTTTAAAAATCTCAGAACCACCTTGCAGAATTGGGAATGCTTCTGGTTCAAATGGCTGAAAATGTTTGGCAGATCTGACATGCCAACAGAGACCTCCCAGGTGTCAAAGTAGCCACGTGGGTCATTGGTTGTTATTAACAAATTTGGGTTTCAGAAGGTGGAATGGAGGAGCCCTCCTGCATCTCATAGTATCCCCCTCTGTGTGTGCGTGTATCTGTATGCAAGTAAGCGTGTGTGTGTGTGTGTGTGTGTGTGTGTGTGTGTGTGTGTGTGTGTGTGTGTGTGTGTGTGTGTGTGTGTGTGTGTGTGTGTTTGCATGCAATTTGCTGTTGTTCGCTGCTATTTCCACACATGGGTGGATTTCAAGAGTGGAGTGGAGACCTATCATGCCTCAAAGTATCCACCTCTGTGTGTGGGTGTGTGTTTTTTCTTTGAAGAAGTACTTGATACGTGTGTGTGTGTGTGTGTGTGTGTGTGTGTGTGTGTGTGTGTGTGTGTGTGTGTGTGTGTGTGTGTGTGTGTGTGTGTGTGTGTGTGTGTGTGTGTGTGTGTGTGTGTGTGTTGGTGTTGGTGTCGTTGGCTGTTATCTCCATAATTTGGGTTTTAGAAGGTGGAACGGAGTCCTCCCAGGACTCGAAGTATCCACCACCACTTCAGTGAAGGATTGTGATTCATGAACTAAGTTGTGAAGTTGTGTTGTTCTCAGAGTTTTGTTCCAAGGGTTCTTTTCATGTTTGTGGTTATGTTCCCAGGGATGGTTTTTAAGATCTCTGGAAGGCTCTTCTTTATCATTCCCGTTGCCCCAATTATCACTGGTACAATTTTAGCGCTCTTCAGCTTCCAGGATCTTTTCATTTCATTTTTTGAGGTCTTGGTGTTTGAACATTTTCTTGATTTCTTTATTATTTAGGCCAAAAAAGCTGGGTATTGATATATAAATTACCAATGTTGTCTTTTCCTTTTTATTCCTGAGTACTTTGTCCTGTCGCAGTGCTTTGTTTTCTATGTTCACGCTTGTTGGGATCACCGGGTCGTGCGTGAGCATTATTTCCTTGTTTTCAAGGATTGCTTTTGGTTTATGTTTCTATGAGTTTTGTGGAACTGGGATATTAAAATTTCTGCAGATGTGCCAGTGGATTACTTGACGTACCTTGTTGTGCCTTTGGGTGTACAGCTGTTCTGACATGAGTTTTTTACATCCCGATAGGAGGTGACTCATGCTTTCTGTTTCTACCTTGCAGAACATACACTTGTCCGTTTGACTCTGTCCTGCCATCTCCTTGAAGCCATTCGTCTAGTGTCCTTGGTCTTGGCCATTAATAATGACTCGTTCTCCGTCCCAGTTGAACTGACCAATTCTTAGCCATTCCAGTGATCTTTCTTTGTCTATCCCCAATCTGTCCAGCTCTTTTTTTTGTATTTTCCTGCTCTTTTGTCTTTCTCCCAGTTGTCACTATATATTTGCTGATATTTCATCTTGTATTTTTCTTTTGTCTTTTTTGTAATCATTGCGGCTGTATTTGTTGCTGTTTCAGTTTGGTGTGTGACATCTTCTAATCACACCTGTTTTTAGAAGTTTTTTGCAAGGTGAGAGAGATACCTTTTCTTGTTTGTTATGTTCATGTTTGTATACAAATTGTATTCGCCAGTCTGTTGAGCTTTTCACATACTCTGCTAATCCTACAGTCGTTGCTCTGTGCTCTTGATTTAGCTCCATCAGGCCACCACCTCTTTCTTTCCTCTGCAGGTACAATGGTACATTCTTGGGAGGCACTGATCTTTGTACAACATTTTGTGGATCATGAGGAGTTTCCTTGTTTTGATATCTAGTTTTTTAATATCAGCTTGTGGCCAGTTTACTATTCTGCAGCTGTAGTGGAACACTGGCACTGCTAGTTTGTTCATGGCTTTTTATGCCGTGCCGGAGGCATTATGTTTTCGGGTTCTCCATCCGTCCGTACGTCTGTCTGTCCATCCGTCCGTAGGGGCTAAACCTCGTTTTTCTCAGCAACCAAATGTCCGATTGAGACGAAACTTTCAGGGTAGGAGTGACACCCATGCAGAATGTTTCTATGATAAATGTGACGCCATAGGTCACGTGGTATGGCAGCCATCTTGGATTAAAAGCAAATAATTAAAATATATATTTCTCAGAAACCGCTGAATGGAAAATTTTGAAACTTGGCACATTGTCAAGTACTCCCAATGGGGAACAAAAGCATGATAATGTTGACATCATAGGTGAAGTGGTATACCAGCCAAAAATGTTTGAATCGAATTCCTTATCCTAAAAATCTGAAATTGCATGCACATGATCTATAACCCATTTGTATTAAAATATTAAATTTATGACATCATAGGTCACATGGTTAGGCAGCCATATTGGATTGATGGAAAATATGAAATCATTATATCTCTGAAACCGCTCACCCTATCGATGCGAAACTTTACAAATATCATCTAACAGCACTGATGCATATAGTTTGAAAATGACGATGTCATAGGTCACGTGGTTTGGCAGCCAGCTTGGATAGAAAAACGAACCTTATCCAATCAACACGAAACTTCACAAACGTGATCCACTACCCATACATATGCAGAGTGATGGCATCTACCTGTTGTGGGACTATGCGGAGACATATTGGCGACGCAGTCACATTGTTCTAGTTTTTTGTTCTTTGGGGTGAAATATGTTATTAGGATAGGCCACGTTCTATGCAGGTATTCTTTGGTAATTGTTTTGCGCATTTTTATGACAAATTTGGTGGCCCTCTTCTACTCTAAGGTATTTGTAAGATGCTTTGTTGTCTAGCTCCTGTATTGTTGTATCTAGGTCGATTTTTATGTTGTCCGTTTTTTTTGCTCTACCTGCACAAATGTGCACTTAGCACACTTATATAGACCAAATGCCATTTGCATGTCGGAGAACCGTTTCACGAATTTCAGTTGTTCGGCCAATTTTTCGTTGTACACGTACATACATACAGTACATACACGTCAGGTGGGTCGACGACAACCGTTGACTACCTGCTGGTGCATAGGCGAGATAGGGGGCACCTCCGGGACACAAAGGTGATCCCGGGGGAGGAGGCTGTTTCACAACACCACTTGGTTGTCTGTGACATAAGGGTGAAAGGTGCGAGGAGAGCTCGGCGGGTGAAGTACCAACCGAGAATGAAGGTGTGGAGGTTGAAAGAGGTGACAGTGAGGGAGGCATTAAAAGAGAGGCTGAGTATGGTGGAGGCTGATGTGGTTGAGCTTGAAAGTGGTTGGATGTCAATGAAAGATAGTCTGTTGGGAGCCGTTGGTGAGGTATGTGGATGGACAAAAGGACCACCGAGGCACTCGGAAACATGGTGGTGGGATGATGAAGTTGGAAAGAAGATTGACGAGAAGAGGAAGGCTGCAAAGAAAGAGGTAGCAAAGGTGCAGGAGGCATGTAGGAAAATGTTCGGAGAACGCTTGGATTCGGAAGAGGGTCAGAGAGCGGTATTCAGGATTGTAAAGCAGATAGCGAAAGAGAGGTGTGATGTGATGGGGGTGAGTTGCTTGAAGGATGAAGTGGACAAATCGTTGTGGACCCAGATGGAATTAAAGGAAGATGGAAGAGATATATGGAAATACTGTTGAATGCAGATAATGAATGGGATGGCAACATAGAGAGTAACCCAGTTTTAGGACCGGCAGAGAAGATAACCGAGAAGGAAGTTGAGGAAGCGATAAAAGCAATGAAGAGTAGAAAAGCAGGAGGGCCGACGGGAGTTGTGGGAGATATGTTGAAGGCAGCGGGAAATTGGGGTGTGAAGAGAATGACAGAGATCTGTAATCTGGTGGTGAATGAAGGCCGCATTCCAGTGGATTGGAAACTGAGTACCCTCGTCCCTCTATATAAGGGGAAAGGTGACCCTCTGGAGTGTGGCTCGTATCGAGCGATAAAGTTATTGGAGCATGGAATGAAGGTATTGGAAAGGGTGTTGGAGAGGAGGATAAGGAAGAAAGTGAAGATTGACGAAATGCAGTTTGGATTTATGCCAGGAAGAGGAACGACAGACGTGCTTTTTATTGTGAGGCAGTTGCAGGAGAAGTATATGGAGAAGAGGAAGAAGTTGTTTCTTGGGTTTCTTGATCTGGAGAAAGCATTCGATAGGGTTCCACGTGAAGTAGTGACATGGGCATTGAGGAAGTTAGGAGTGGAGGAATGGTTGATCAGAGTAGTGATGGCAATGTACAAAAGAGCGCGCACAGCTGTAAGGACGAAGGACGGGAACAGTGGTGAGTTTGAGGTGAAGGTGGGAGTGCATCAGGGGTCGGTACTAAGTCCACTACTGTTTGTAGATGTGATAGAGGTGCTGGCTCAGAACGTAAAGGAGGGTTTACCGTGGGAGTTGTTGTATGCAGATGATCTGGTGTTGATTGCAGAAAGTATGGATGGACTGAAGGAGAAGATGAACAAGTGGAAGGAATGTATGGAGACAAGGTCTGAAGGTGAATATCGGAAAAACGAAGGTGATGGCAAGTGGTAAAGCATGTGGTGAGGTGGAAAGAACTGGAAAGTGGTCGTGTGCTGTGTGCAGGAAGGGTGTCGGAATGAATTCCATTCAATGTACAATGTGCGCTGAGTGGGTTAATCAAAAATGTAGTGGTTTGAGAGGGTCATTAACCAGTGTGGCAGCTACATTCAAGTGTAAGGTGTGCACAGAGGGAGCTGCAGATGGAGGAAATATGGGGTTGGATCTTGGAGATGGCGTGAAGCTGGAAGGTGTGAAAACATTTTGTTACCTCGGAGACATGCTGAATGGAGAAGGTGGATCAGACTCGGCAACGGTTGCTGGAGTGAGATGTGCATGGAAGAAGTTTCGGGAACTGAGTGGCGTGCTGATGATGAGGGGAGTGTCGTTGAAGCTGAAGGGAAAGGTGTATGCTGCATGTGTGAGAAGTGTTATGATTTATGGGAGTGAGACATGGGTAATGAACGTAGAGCAGCAACGAAGGCTGGAAAGGGTGGAAATGCGAATGGTTCGGTGGATGTGCGGAGTATCGTTGAGAGAGAGGAAGACAAATGATGAATTGCGAAAGATGATGGGAATAGAGCCTGTGATTGATGCTGTGAAGAGAAACAGGTTGAGATGGTTTGGTCATGTGTTGAGGAAGGATGAAAGTGACTGGTTGAGAAGAGTGATGGAAATGAATGTAGAAGGAAGTAGAGGACGGGGAAGACCGAGAAAGACTTGGCTAAAGATGGTGGAAGAAGAAATGCGGGCAAGGGGGTTAACAAGGGGAGATGCAGAAAATAGGGCAAAATGGAGAACATTGTCATGGGGACCGCAAGCTAACCCCCGCTCTTGCAGTGAAAATGGCCTTAAAATGCCTGTTGTGTTGTTTGTTGGCCAATTTTTCTTTGTTCAATGCAAAGAGTTTTAAATCATCCATGTACAGGAGATGCGGCCCCTTTCTTGTTTCTTTGGACGTTCTTTTATTGGATGTTAGGGTGTATCCATGTCCTTGCTCATTAATGAGGTTACTTAGTGGGTCGAGTGCCAGGCAAAGCAGGAGAGGGGAGAGGCTGTCTCCTTGGAAGATCCCGCATCGTATCTTTCTTTAATCCTGGTATTTCAATCTTTCCTTCTGAGTGCTGCAGGATTTGTGTCATAATCCATATATCCATGGCTTTCTCAATCAGCTTGCTTATTTGGGGATTTGTGTGTGTGTGTGTGTGTGTTTGTGTGTGTGTGTGTGTGTGTGTGTGTGTGTGTTTGTGTGTGTGTGTGTGTGTGTGTGTGTGTGTGTGTGTGTGTGTGTGTGTGTGTGTGTGTGTGTTTGTGTAGCCATTTTTCTCATAGATGGCCGGACAGATCTTCGTTAAACTTTCAAAGGGTCATCCCGGGGAGTGTTCTAGGCAAAATTAAACGGGTTTTTTTATTTATTTTAGTTTTTTGGGGGGGAATTTTTTCACTCGCTCTATGATGATTAACTAAGCATTTGTAGCTGTGTGAAAGGTAATATTAAATAATCCCCGAAACCATTCCTTCGTGCATGCAGTGAAGTGTTCTAGGCTCCCACAAAACGGAAAAAAACAATTTGATTCCTTCAAAATGCCAACAGGATTATAACAGCACTGGGCAATGTCGGGTGCAGCACTGCCAGCATGTGTATATATTCATGCATTATTTATAGTTTGCTTCTATCATGCTTTTATGCTTCATTTATAAGTTGTTTCTGTCATGTGTACATCAAAAGTTATAAAAGTTCAAAGTTGCACAAGGACGTTATGGACAACCTGTGTATTGTACCTTTGCAAAGAGTAGGTGAGCTATCGCCGGCACCATGGCCAGGTTCCAAATTCCTGCGATTTGTGATATACTGTATATCAGGTGGGTTGTTGATGGGTTGATATATACACACACACACACACACACACACACACACACACACACACACACACACACACACACACACAGACATATGTAAGACCGCCCTTCAATAACTCCAGCGACGATTTATAGTGACATTCGGTGTGTTATCTCAAGGAGGAGTCAAAGCTATGCAGTGTGCGCACACATGGTCGTCCTTTTGATGTTCATGCCTCGATCAAACACGAATATTTTTGATCTAATTTATGTTCGTCATCGTTCTTTATTTAAAAATAGCACCATATCCGCAAGACAGCAATTGTTGCCTGTGGCCACGTCACGTTGGGGCGTCATTTTGTTTACCAGCGACCATTCCACCATTATCTTGCCGTCATCGTTGACCTTTTCACCAAGTGTGACGGTGATGGCCGCATGCAGACGAGGTTAATGATAAAGCAGAGCTCCTCTAGGCTCTCTAGCAGTGTATGGTCAACGCACGTTTATCCGAGAGTGGTGGACATTGATGTAACGAAGGCTTTGGGACGTGATCGTGTTGAGCTTGAAGTGAATTGGTGCCATGGGGGTGGGGCGCTCAGTGAGACACGCCCACATGTGCTGTGAGGTGATGCCGTCGGTCGGCGTCGTGTGGGGAGGCACGTTACAATTTGCTGAAGGACGCCAAAACAATGATAGACAATAAAATATAAAATCTCTGCGCTGCCTTTATAGCCTGTGTTCGAATCCCGACACACACACACACACACACACACACACACACACACACACACACACACACACACACACACACACACACACACACACACACACACACAGACACACACTCCGGGTAGATCATGCCTCCTTGCAATGGCTACTTCGGTTCAAGGAACCGGAGGGACAAATTGCAAGGTGGCTTGAGAAGCTGCAGCAGTATAATTTCACTGTGCAACATCGGCCAGGCAAAGCAAATGCCAATGCAGACGCTCTCTCTCGGCGACCATGTTGGCAGCTACACTGTAAATTCTGCAACAGGCAAGAAGCCAAGGATTCAATTGGGCAGGACCAGATTGATGCATGCCTATATGCAGCGAGAGTGACCCGAAGAACTTTGCCGCAACCCCCACCTGAATTAGGCGATGTGAATTCGCGAAAGAGTCAAAGGGAAGATCCCGTTTTGGGCCTCCTTTTTCATACGCTTGAGAAGGACAAAATACCTTCTTGGGAGGAAACTGCTCTGCACAGGGCCCAGCCCAGGTAAAGGCCTATTTGGCAGAATGGCAGGTGTTGGGTTTGAAGGATGGCCATTTGTATAGGAAGTGGGTAACACTAACGGGCGATGTAGCTTCCTGGTTGGTCATTGTACCGGACAAGTTGAAGGAAGTGGTTATGGGGCAAGTACATGGGACTAGGACAATGGAACATTTGGGCATGGCCAAAACTTTGGCAAAATTGCGGCAGGGGTTCTATTTGGATGAATTCGGGCAGGGACATTCAAAATTTGGTGAGATCCTGTGACCTCTGCCGCCGAAAGAAGGGACCTCCATGTGCACGCAAGGCCCCGCTCCAGGTGTACAATGTGGGAGCGGTGCTTGAGCAGGTGGCAGTAGATGTGGTGGGGGCCCTGCCAGCCACCCGTCAAGGGAACCGGTACATTATGGTGGCAATGGACTATTTCAAAAAATGGCCAGAAGCCTACCCATTGCCCAACCAGAAAATCCGGCTGGTAGCTTAGGTTCTAGTTGAAGGATTATTCTCCTGGTTTGGCGTACCACGGAAGCTGCACACTGGCGAGGGTCAAAACTTTGAAACTGAGCTCCTGCGGTCAGTGTGCGAGCTCCTCCAAATTTATAAGACCTGAACGACCCCCTTAGGCCTTAAACGGATGGGATGGTGGAAAGGTTTAACCCCACCCTGCTAACGCAGCTGGCGCTCTTCACCTCCGAACACCAGAAGGATTGGGACGAGCATATCCTGTTTGTGTTGATGGCCTACTGGACCGCACAGCATGCGACCACTCGGTGGTGCCCCGCCTTGTTGATGTTCGGTTGGAAATGCGCGTCCCCATAGATTTGTTGATGGGACCGTCACAAGAGGAACCAGGTGGAGCATCTGTGGAAAGTTATGCCAACAATTTGAGAAAGAGCATGGAAAACTGGAAAAGGCTCACGAGTTTGCGAGGGAGCAAATTGGCTTGGCTTCCTCGCATATGAAATTAAGGTATGATGCCCAAGCGCATTCACCTCGTTTCCTCCCCGGAAACCTTATTTGGCTCAACCGACCCCAGAGGAGGTCTCACCTCACCCTGGAAGGGCCCCGGGGTGGTGCTCCGGCCGGTGACTGATGTGGTCTTCAAAATTCAGATGGGCCCGCATACCCTTCCACAGATAGTCCACGGGGATATATTGAGCCCCGACCTGCGTCGGGTGGCTCTTGGGTGCATTTGAAGGGTGCGGGGGATATTAGGCATGGTGGATGGCACTCTTGGACCTGATCAACCTGCAACAACCTGCACTTAAGGTAAGGTGCCTTGATGTTTACTGTCCCAGTTGTTCGGTGCTTGCTCATAAATTGTGACAAAATTTGGACACGTGAATTGGGAAAGCTGTGTTATGTTTTTCAGGTATGGATGAAATACCTTGGCCGAGATCGAATTGTGTAGATTTAGAATGCTCCATATGTCGCGAAGAATAAGAACCCACCCCGATGTAAATTAAGTTAGGCTGACTTTCCGGGTAAGATCGTATATATGTCTCAATACGAGGGGTGGAGCTTTGCTAATTAGGTAGGGCTTAAGTATAAAACCCAGTGTGCAATTGCCCTGTGATTTTTTCCCTTCGTTGTTATTGCATCAAATATATATTGTTGTGGATATGAGAATGGTTTTTTTTTTTTGTTGTTGTAGTGTAAATTGTTGTAAAGATCACCCTTTGTAAATGTCATGATCCTTGTAAATACCTCCGTAGTGTAAAGGTCAAAGGGCGTCTCGGTAGTTATTCCATAAACACCACATTGCAGGACACGATAAAACCCTTGTTCAGTAGCTTATATCTTATTATGTGTCTTAGGGTAAGGCCTTATCTTCCATTAAGATGACACTCCATTGCACCGAGTGAAATAAGATAGATTCCCTTCATTCCCATTCCCAAAACCTCCATTTCCCCTTTCGTCATTGCCAGGCCTCAATTGCTATTGCCAATTACATCCCCTCCAATTGCCGCCATTGACCACGAGGCAGGGTCGGAGGAGAAGGGCGTGTCTCCACCTCGTCATAGAGGGGAGGAGTGAGCCAGCCCCGAACAACCAACCGAGCATGAGGGGTTTGGTTTGAGAGGGCGGAGGAAGAGCGTTTGGGGGAGGTTCGCAAAGGTTGAGGGGCGGGGCCTATATAACCCGCCGCGGGGCGTTCCCCAAGGAGAGATGAGTCCAAGAGAGGAGCTGAAAGGCTGAGCTGAGCTGCGTGGTGAGGTGGAAAGGAAAGAGCTGGGTCGTCAGAGCAGGGCTGAGTTGTGAGGTTCCAAAAGCAGATCATCCAGGGAAGCACAAAGCCTGATATTCGTCACCTTGTGCGCCAGCGGCAGCGTCTACAGCAGCAGCAGCAGCAACGCTCGCCAGCCGCTTAGGGGCCTGGACGGCAGTTCGGAGCAGGGCCGCGAAGGAACGGCGGCTGCAGAACGTGCGAATCGTGCTGCCGGACCCAGTGGACTTTCCTCTCCTTCCAGCCAATTCCTATCATCATTCCCCGCATGAGTCTGTGTCTTCGTTTGTTCTGTCCTGGGTATTAAGTAAGCCTGTTAGATAAGTTAATAATTTGCACTGTGTCACCTGCGTCTCATGTCCCTGTACATAATCGTGACTGCTCCTTTTTGCTTACGTGTACATAATAAACCCCGTTACTCTTCTGTACGTCTTCTTCTTCCTCTTTGCATTCGGTCGCTTTAGAGTTTTCCAGATTGAGTATCTGTGGCGCGATACGGCCAACGTTTGGGTGAATCGGGTTTAGTCGGGGAACAACTGTTCGGCCGCGGTTATACCTCCGCTCGGTAAAATAACATCTAATCCGCGGACCGTAACAATATATATATATACAGTCACGTGAAAAACTAAGTACACCCCATGTAAAGTTTTGACTTTTTCAACATATTTCAACATACAGCTATTTTATCTTCATTTCAACAATATTGATAGATAAAGGTGACATAATATAACAAATATCATGAAATATTTACATTTTGTCGTCCATTGTATAATTTAAATAAACATAAATGCAAATTTCGCATGTGGAAAAAGTAAGTACACCCTTGGCTCTAATAGGTGGTATTGCCCCCTTTGGCAGAAACAACCTCAAGTAGGCGTTTCTTATAACTGTCTACCAGTCTCTGGCATCGACTGGGATAAATTTTTGCCCACTCCTCCATGCAGAATTATTTCAGCTGTGCAATGTTTGAGGGGTTTCTTGCATGCACAGCTCATTTCAAATCCCCCCACAACATCTCGATGGGATTTAGATCTGGGCTTTGACTTGGCCATTCCAGAACCCCCCATTTCTTTCTTTTCAGCCATTCCTTGGTGGATTTACTGGTATGTTTCAGGTCATTGTCATGTTGCAAGGTCCACCTTCGGTTGAGCTTCAACTTTCCGACAGATGGCCTCACATTATCCTCAACACCCTCTGGTACAATGAAGAATTCATAGTGGATTCTATGATGTTGAGCTGCCCAGGCCTTGATGCAGCAAAGCTGCCCCAAACCATAATATTTCCACCACCATGCTTTACAGTTGGTATCAGGTTCTTGTGGTAAAATGCTGTCTTTGGTTTTTGCCAAACATGTCTTCTGGAACTGTGGCCAAATAGCTCTACCTTTGACTCATCTGTCCAGAGCACATTGTTCCAGAAGTGCTGGTCTTTGCCTTGCTGTTCATTGGCAAACTTTAGTCTTGCCCTGACGTTCTTTCTGGACAGAAAAGGTTTCCTCCTGGCACACCTCCCATGTAGATCAAATTTGTGCAGCCTCTTTCTAATGGTAGACTCGTGCACTTTGACATCAACAGTGGCAAGAGCTACCTGTAGGTCCCGTGATGACATTCTGGGGGTTCTTAGAGAATTCTTTCAGCATCTTGTGGTCTGCTCTTGGGCTGAACTTGCTGGGGCAGCCTGGCCTGAACAAGTTGGCAGTTTTTTGGAATCTTCTCCACTTGTAGATGATCTTCCGGACAGTCGAATGATTGATTTCAAATTGTTTGGAGATCTTTTTAAATCCCTTCCCAGAGTCGTAGGCATTTAAAACTTTCTTTCTGTAGGCCTCATAGAGCTCGTTTGAACTAGGCATGGTGACGCCGCACACTTCAACAACAAAGAGCAAACCAAACGAAATGTCCGAGGTTTAAATAAGACAGGTTCCTCCAATATCCTCGATGACGATGTTCTAATCATTTGCACCTGAGCTGGTGCACCTGATTATAATTTTAGGTATTTGAAGTAGTGATAAATGTAGGGGTGTACTTACTTTTTCCACATGCGAAATTTGCATTTATGTTTATTTAAATTATACAATGGACTACAAAATGTAAATGTTTCATGATATTTGTTATATTATACCACCTTTATCTGTCAATATTGTTGAAATGAGGATCAAATATCTGTATGTCGAAATATGTTGAAAAAGTCAAAACTTTACATGGGGTGTACTTACTTTTTCACATGACTGTATATGAGTATAAACAAACAGGTATAAATTCCTGCGTTGGGCTGGTGTGAAAGAATTCTGACTCAACGTGGGACTCGTTCGTACCCAAGGACCTCATCACATAGTGGTGACAGCCCACTGAGCTATTGAGTCTTAGGGATATCCTCGGAAATTTCTCACACTAACACTGCAAGCTTTATAATGGCTGATGTCTTACGTGCCTGCCAGGCAGATCCCAAATGTGAGTGTATGTACATGTATGCGTATGTACAAGTGTATGTGGAAGTGCATTATAGATGAACTCGTTGAGAAATTTAACAAGCAAGGAATAAATCATTGCGAGGCGATTGTGTGAAAGAATTCTGACTCAACCCAACATATTGTTGCGGATTTGTGTTTTTGCAATAAAAGGTTAATTTACCTGTGTGCCGTTGCACCCTTTCCGCTTTGCTGGTCGTGATTTGTCTCTCCCCCCACCCCAGGACCATTTTGGAGGTGGAGATGTGCAGCACCATTGACATGTGCAGCATCCCTGCTGCACATTCTGCATCTGTGCAGCCGAACTGCACAGCACTTTGCTGCCATATCCTTTTGTTGTAACTTTACTGCACCTGTGCAGCACTTTGCTGCCGCAAACACTTTGCTGCACATTATTACACTCATGGACCACAAGTCTTGTGGCCTTGCACCTCTGCTGTGCAGCACCTTGCTGCAAAACCACCTTGCATCTTCGGACCACTTGTTTTGAGTGGCATTAATGTCACGCAGTCGGACCACATAAGGTTGGCCCTGCCTGACAAAGGCAAGAAATAAAAGCATTTTGTTGTGCATTTTTATTTTGGTGTGCTAGGGACGAGAAGATTTGTAAGTTTATGTAGCCCTGAAGATCAAAAATTGCCTGTATACCGCGGTCCGGGGGCTAGCCGGTTTGATATATGCACAAAGAAGAAGCAAGAAGCAAGATGCAAGAAGAAAGCAGCAAATGTCATAATTGATGAGTGTATTTTGTGTTTTTTTGCTGTGCTTTCTCTCCCCTCCAACGTTCTCTTCCAAAAAGGACAGGTCCTGGGTCATAGAATTGTAAATAAATTAAGTTTTCTGTGCTTGTAAATATAAAAATGCTGCCCACCGGCTATATGTTTAGTTTGACAAATTCCGGAATTCGGTTAGTTGTGGGCGTGATTCTGTTAGATAGCTACTCAACGCAATAGGGGGGACATATTTAGTGTTTTAAAACTGTCGCATACACGGGTTAGAGTAAATGTTAGGGGGAACCACACCTATATGTCACAAGTAAAAGTAAGGTTAATTTTGCATGTCATTCTCAAAACCGGTCGTTTCATTTGTTGGGTTCGACTCGGGGACGAGTCTGACGAGGGAGAGGGGTCGTGTTGCGATTTTATGTTTTTGCAATAAAAGGTTAATTTACCCCTCATAGTTAGTCACACTACAACATGTAGCCTCGTTTAAGATCAGTTATTTCTTAGTAAGTGTAAGCATAGACCTTTCCTATGTGTAGCTTTGCATTGAGTAGAATAATGAGAGTTAGGTCCTTCCAATGCTTTATGCCGCTTCGATGCTTTGGTTTTTGGCGCAAACTACCATGAGGCCGGCCTGACAAGTCGAGGCAAGCCGAAGGAAGGCGAGGCAGGAAAAGTAGGAGTGACCGGTAAGCACGAGCCGCCAATCAGGGCTCGAAGGGAGTGGCTTAGCACTGCGTCAAAAGGCGTGGTTTGGAACATTTGATGCGGGCTAAGGGCGTGGCAATATAACCCTTTTGCGCGAAGCGCCCACCTCAGTTTTTGGGGGGAGAGGCGCTTGAACAAGTTATGAGCCGGGGTCCTCTGTTGAACAGTCCTGCGAGTGCGTGGTGTTGAATTGAGTTACAAGTTAAACGCTCGGTTGAGCTTGAGGCAGATCCTCTATTGAGTTACGAGGGTGAAAGTGCGCCGTTGATTAATCGCGCTGTGAGGAACCGCCGAGCCGGGCGAGAGACGCGCATTTTCACCTGCCTGCCTTTGTTCAAGATACGTGCCACAAGGATCCTTCCCCCCTGCCTGCCTGCCTTCGTCGAGGGACGTGCTGTGACCGCGGAGGGCCACGCCGGGTGAGCTGTTCCTGAACAATGGAGCCGGCACGTTTAGCGCATGAACCATCCTTCTTTCTTTCCCGCTGTGAGTGTGAACGGGCCCGTTGTCTGGGTTTAAGCTAAGACTGTATAAGATCTGCCCTGTGTCACTGCTTCTACCAATCGTTGTAAATAATAATTATTAAACGTGTTGTTTCTTTGATTCGACCGTTTCGTCCCTTCCATCTATTGACTAAGCGTAGTACAAATTATATCGCTCTAATCGGGTTCCAATACCAGATAACTGCACGGACCACGTGGTACGCCATCCGCTCGGACGTAATCAAATTACGCGTGGTTCATGCGAGGCTTGATCCTTGCTTCCGCGGCGGCGTAGGTACTTAAGTACGTGCGGGAATTGTCCCGAAACCCTGTCCTGCGTCTGACCGGAAGTGGCGACTCAGGTCTCGCGGTTGTGATGACCCAAAAATCACAAGGGGCTTAATCTCCCCTTGGTAAAGGAAGAAGGGTCGCGCGAAAATCCGTAACAATATGTATATTTTTATATATATTTTTTATATACAACTCATATCCAAGGACCTCATCACTTACGTGGTGACAGCCCACTGAGCCATTGAGTCTTTGGGATATTCACAAAAATTTCTCACACTAACACACACACATATATCTATCTATCTATCTATCTATCTATCTATTTATATATATATATATATATATATACATATATATATATATATATATATATATATATATATATATATATATATATATATATATCACATTCGATATATATACACACACACACACATACACACATATACATATGTATATGCACATACATATACATATAGTGGGTGGGGGTAATATGGACCCTGGGGGAATATGGACCCCACTGAATTTCCCATGATGCACTGCATCAAGCCTCGTCTCCATATCACGGGATAAACAAGTATGGCCGACCAGCAAGTGAACAACTGCAGTTGATTCAAACTCTTTAATGACGGAAAGTGCAAACTTCCAAAAGTTTTCATCTCAAATTTTATAATTCATAAGCATGAAGTACTGTGTATGTACATGTAGTCACTAGCTTATTTGATGAGTGGTGTCCCTGGCTGTGTACACATGAGAGCTGTCTACAGCCCCACTGTGTGTAGAAAACTCCATCCCAGCCCATATGTACTGGGCATGCTGACAGGATCGAGACGCATGTTGTGGGGAATATGGACCCTTTGGTAGTGTCTAATATGGACACATGTCCATATTCCCCGCGGTCGATGTCCATATTCCCCACACAGGAAGCTAATAGAATTACGCCATGGTCCCCCGTCATTGAAGTGATGTGAGGTGACAAAGTGGAAGACGCAAGGCGGCCATCTTGGATTTTGACGTGGCGAGCCAATTTTTAATAGCGTTCCTCCTTATGCCTGGATACACACACACACCAGATTAGAAGTTGGTAGTTCGCTTATTTTTCAAGATATTTCGCTCACAAGGTTCAGACATATATATGGTGGCGGCCATCTTGGATTTTGACGTGGCGACCCAATTTTCAATAGAGTTCTTCCTTATGCATAGGCCTAGATACACCCACACACCAGATTAGAAGTTCGTAGTTCGTTTATTTTTCAACATATTTCGCTCACAAGGTTCAGACATATATATGGTGGCGGCCATCTTGGATTTTGACGTGGCGACCCAATTTTCAATAGCGTTCCTCCTTATGCCTGGATACACCCACACACCAGATTAGAAGTTGGTACTTCACTTATTTTTCAAGATATTCCGCTCACAATGTTCAGACATACATGGCGGCGGGCATCTTGGATTTTGACGTGGCGACCCAATTTTCAATAGAGTTCTTCCTTATGCGTAGGCCGAGATACACCCACACACCAGATTAGAAGTTAGTAGTTCGTTTATTTTTCAACATATTTCGCTCACAAGGTTCAGACATATATATGGTGGCGGCCCTCTTGGATTTTGACGTGGCGACCCAATTTTCAATAGCTTTCTTCCTTATGCCACGATACATCCACACACCAGATTAGAAGTTGGTACTTCGCTTATTTTTCAAGATATTCCGCTCACAATGTTCAGACATACATGGCGGCGGCCATCTTGGATTTTGCCGTGTCGACCTAATTTTCAATAGCGTTCTTCCTTATGCCAAGATACACCTACTCACCAGATTAGAAGTTGGTACTTCGCTTATTTTTCAACATATTCCGCTCACAATGTTCAGACATACATGGCGTCAGACATACATGGCGGCGGCCATCTTGGATTTTGACGTGGCGACCTAATTTTCAATAGGTTTCTTCCGTATGCCTAGTTGCACGCACACACCGAATTAGAATTCGGTCCTTCGCTTACGCACGCACGCACGTCTACACGCAAGGACGCACTCACGGACGCACGCACGCACACACGGACGGAGGGGAAAACCAGTCCCCCTTTCGCTCCGCGGTGCGACTGGGGACAATAAGTCCACAAAACAGCATGTTCACTGTCAAAATATGAATCAAATAAATTTTTCTGCACCGAATATGTGACTAAGCAAAACTTAGGCATGGTCCAAGTAGCTGTCAAGTATCGGCTGTTTGTTAACAGCCGATAACATGTACACTTGATTCTGTATAAAAATCCGACAGTGACTATGCACTGTCGGAGATTTAACTCGTCCCGAAAAAGCGTTATCTACACAATTTAAACGTAATTCCACTATAAACAAATCTGACCTTTATTGTTATGCCGAATTATTTTGAATAAAATTTGTAATTGGTCACTGTAGGGGCAGGTAGAGGCAAGTAAAGGCTGTGTTTTTCTGTGTATATGAAGGTGTATGATATCGGCTGTTGACAAACAGCCGATACTTGACGGCTTGGTCCAAGGTGTTTTTGTGGTCTGACAAGACTAAGATGTGTTGTGATTTGGCTTTCAGATGGTGCGAACATACAAAAAGAAAGGTGTACGTGGTTTGTGGGCAGAGGAGGATATTATGCAGCGGGCAGTCGATGCAGTCAGACAAGGTCAATCTCTGAAGACGGTCGCAAGAGAATATCATGTTCCACGTAATACGCTACGACATCATGCAGGAAAAGATGCACCATGATGGTGACAAAGAGACTTGGTAGAAAACCAGTTTTGGGTGAGGAACAAGAGTCCAGCCTTCATGATATAATTCTGCACTTCGAGAAATCACTGTACGGGTTGACCCGCTCTGACGTACAGTATTTGGTATTTCAATTTTGCTGCAGAAATAGTACACCAAACCAATTTCAAGCCATGGAAAAAGCTGGCCGTGAATGGTTTAATGGTTTTCTACAAAGACACCCTGACATCAGCGTTAGAAAACCTGAAAATGTCTCGATTGGTCGTGCCTATGGTTTTTCCCGTCACTGGACTTACCACGTTGAGGTAATATGGACCCACGGTCCATATTACCCCAATGGGGGGGGGGGGGGGGTCCATATTCCAAACAACGTGGGGAATATGGACACTGATGGCATATTTTTATTTGTCCCCTCAATCATATGTGTTTGATTTTATTGAACCCAAACTGCACGGGGATGTAGTCTGTCTGGTTGTCTAAATAAACCATTATTTGGAAATTTTCCTTGTCTATTTGTATAGCCTCTATCGCGACTTTGGCTTAGGGGGTCCATATTACCCCCACCTACCCTATAAATATATATATATATACTAGCTTGGCTCGGCTCGCTGCGCTCGCCTCACCAAGCGTCGATACTGAGGAACGGGCTTATTTTAGCTGAGGCTAATGACTACCTGAGTTGCTGTGTTGTCATGATTTTCACCAATCATAATACAAACAATTATTTTGCACAAATGTATTTGTTGTGTTTGTGATATTACATTTTTATAGGCAATTTAGGTTGAAGATTTAGGTTGAATGGTTTTTTTTTTTCAAGAAAGAACCCCTCAGCACATACATAGGGGAGGGGTAGGTGCAGACTGGAAGTTTGGGACGATTACACCTCACCACCACATAATTCAAAACACCTCACCACCAAGTAATTCAAAACACCTCACCACCAAGTAATTCAAAACACCTCACAGCCATAAAACACGTAATAAAAACACCTCACCACCAAGTAATTCAAAACACCTCACCACCAAGTAATTCAAAACACCTCACAGCCATAAAACACGTAATAAAAACACCTCACCACCAAGTAATTTAAAACACCTCACAGCCATAAAACACGTAATAAAAACACCTCACCACCAAGTAATTTAAAACACCTCACAGCCATAAAACACGTAATAAAAACACCTCACCACCAAGTAATTTAAAACACCTCACAGCCATACAACACGTAATAAAAACACCTCACCACCAAGTAATTTAAAACACCTCACAGCCATAAAACACGTAATAAAAACACCTCACAGCCATAAAACACGTAAAAAAAAACACCTCACAGCCACAAAATTAAAAACACCTCACAGCCATAAAACATGTAATAAAAACACCTCACCACCACAAAATTAAAAACACCTCACAGCCATAAAACACGTAATAAAAACACCTCACCACCACAAAATTAAAAACACCTCACAGCCATAAAACACGTAATAAAAACACCTCACCACCACAAAATAAAAACACCTCACAGCCATAAAACACGTAATAAAAACACCTCACCACCACAAAATAAAAACACCTCACAGCCATAAAACGCGTAATAAAAACACCTCACCACCACAAAATAAAACCACCTCACAGCCATAAAACACGTAATAAAAACACCTCACAGCCATAAAACACGTAATAAAAACACCTCACAGCCATAAAACATGTAATAAAAACACCTCACCACCACAAAATAAAAACACCTCACAGCCATAAAACACGTAATAAAAACACCTCACCACCACAAAATAAAAACACCTCACAGCCATAAAACATGTAATAAAAACACCTCACAGCCATAAAACACGTAATAAAAACACCTCACCACCACAAAATAAAAACACCTCACAGCCATCAAACATGTAATAAAAACACCTCACAGCCATAAAACACGTAATAAAAACACCTCACAGCCATAAAACATGTAATAAAAACACCTCACCACCACAAAATAAAAACACCTCACAGCCATAAAACACGTAATAAAAACACCTCACCACCACAAAATAAAAACACCTCACAGCCATAAAACATGTAATAAAAACACCTCACCAACACAAAATAAAACCACCTCACAGCCATAAAACACGTAATAAAAACACCTCACAGCCATAAAACACGTAGTAAAAACACCTCACAGCCATAAAACATGTAATAAAAACACCTCACCACCACAAAATAAAAACACCTCACAGCCATAAAACACGTAATAAAAACACCTCACCACCACAAAATAAAAACACCTCACAGCCATAAAACACGTAATAAAAACACCTCACCACCACAAAATAAAAACACCTCACAGCCATAAAACACGTAATAAAAACACCTCACCATCACAAAATAAAAACACCTCACAGCCATAAAACATGTAATAAAAACACCTCACCACCACAAAATAAAAACACCTCACAGCCATAAAAAAGTAATAAAAACACCTCACCCCCACAAAATAAAAACACCTCACAGCCATAAAACACGTAATAAAAACACCTCACAGCCATAAAACACGTAATAAAAACACCTCACAGCCATAAAACACGTAATAAAAACACCTCACAGCCATAAAACACGTAATAAAAACACCTCACCACCACAAAATAAAAACACCTCACAGCCATAAAACACGTAATAAAAACACCTCACAGCCATAAAACACGTAGTAAAAACACCTCACAGCCATAAAACATGTAATAAAAACACCTCACCACCACAAAATTAAAAACACCCCACAGCCTTAAAACACGTAATAAAAACACCTCACAGCCACGAAATTAAAAACACCTCACCACCACGTCATTTAAAAACACCTCACCACCAAGTAATTCAAAACACCTCACCACCACGTAATTCAAAACACCTCACCACCACGTAATTATAAATACCTCACCACCACGTAATTCAAAACACCTCACCACCAAGTAATTCAAAACACCTCACCACCACGTAATTCAAAACACCTCACCACCACGTAATTCAAAACACCTCACCACCAAGTAATTCAAAACACCTCACAGCCATAAAACACATAAAAAAACACCTCACAGCCACTAAATTAAAAACACCTCACCACCACGAAATTAAAAACACCTCACAGCCATAAAACGCGTAATAAAAACACCTCACCACCACAAAATAAAACCACCTCACAGCCATAAAACACGTAATAAAAACACCTCACAGCCATAAAACACGTAATAAAAACACCTCACAGCCATAAAACATGTAATAAAAACACCTCACCACCACAAAATAAAAACACCTCACAGCCATAAAACACGTAATAAAAACACCTCACCACCACAAAATAAAAACACCTCACAGCCATAAAACACGTAATAAAAACACCTCACCACCACAAAATAAAAACACCTCACAGCCATAAAACATGTAATAAAAACACCTCACCACCACAAAATAAAAACACCTCACAGCCATAAAACACATAATAAAAACACCTCACCACCACAAAATAAAAACACCTCACAGCCATAAAAAAGTAATAAAAACACCTCACAGCCATAAAACACGTAATAAAAACACATCACCACCACAAAATTAAAAACACCTCACAGCCATAAAACACATTAAAAAAACACCTCACAGCCACTAAATTAAAAACACCTCACCACCACGAAATTAAAAACACCTCACAGCCATAAAACACGTAATAAAAACACCTCACAGCCATAAAACATGTAATAAAAACACCTCACCACCACAAAATAAAAACACCTCACAGCCATAAAACACGTAATAAAAACACCTCACCACCACAAAATAAAAACACCTCACAGCCATAAAACACGTAATAAAAACACCTCACCACCACAAAATAAAAACACCTCACAGCCATAAAACATGTAATAAAAACACCTCACCACCACAAAATAAAAACACCTCACAGCCATAAAACACGTAATAAAAACACCTCAGCACCACAAAATAAAAACACCTCACAGCCATAAAAAAGTAATAAAAACACCTCACAGCCATAAAACATGTAATAAAAACACCTCACCACCACAAAATTAAAAACATCTCACAGCCATAAAACACATAAAAAAACACCTCACAGCCACTAAATTAAAAACACCTCACCACCACGAAATTAAAAACACCTCACAGCCATAAAACGCGTAATAAAAACACCTCACCACCACAAAATAAAACCACCTCACAGCCATAAAACACGTAATAAAACCACCTCACAGCCATAAAACACGTAATAAAAACACCTCACAGCCATAAAACATGTAATAAAAACACCTCACCACCACAAAATAAAAACACCTCACAGCCATAAAACACGTAATAAAAACACCTCACAGCCATAAAACACGTAATAAAAACACCTCACCACCACAAAATAAAAACACCTCACAGCCATAAAACATGTAATAAAAACACCTCACCACCACAAAATAAAAACACCTCACAGCCATAAAACACGTAATAAAAACACCTCACCACCACAAAATAAAAACACCTCACAGCCATAAAACATGTAATAAAAACACCTCACCACCACAAAATTAAAAACACCCCACAGCCTTAAAACACGTAATAAAAACACCTCACAGCCACGAAATTAAAAACACCTCACCACCACGTCATTTAAAAACACCTCACCACCAAGTAATTCAAAACACCTCACCACCACGTAATTCAAAACACCTCACCACCACGTAATTATAAATACCTCACCACCACGTAATTCAAAACACCTCACCACCAAGTAATTCAAAACACCTCACCACCACGTAATTCAAAACACCTCACCACCACGTAATTCAAAACACCTCACCACCAAGTAATTCAAAACACCTCACAGCCATAAAACACATAAAAAAACACCTCACAGCCACTAAATTAAAAACACCTCACCACCACGAAATTAAAAACACCTCACAGCCATAAAACGCGTAATAAAAACACCTCACCACCACAAAATAAAACCACCTCACAGCCATAAAACACGTAATAAAAACACCTCACAGCCATAAAACACGTAATAAAAACACCTCACAGCCATAAAACATGTAATAAAAACACCTCACCACCACAAAATAAAAACACCTCACAGCCATAAAACACGTAATAAAAACACCTCACCACCACAAAATAAAAACACCTCACAGCCATAAAACACGTAATAAAAACACCTCACCACCACAAAATAAAAACACCTCACAGCCATAAAACATGTAATAAAAACACCTCACCACCACAAAATAAAAACACCTCACAGCCATAAAACACATAATAAAAACACCTCACCACCACAAAATAAAAACACCTCACAGCCATAAAAAAGTAATAAAAACACCTCACAGCCATAAAACACGTAATAAAAACACATCACCACCACAAAATTAAAAACACCTCACAGCCATAAAACACATTAAAAAAACACCTCACAGCCACTAAATTAAAAACACCTCACCACCACGAAATTAAAAACACCTCACAGCCATAAAACACGTAATAAAAACACCTCACAGCCATAAAACATGTAATAAAAACACCTCACCACCACAAAATAAAAACACCTCACAGCCATAAAACACGTAATAAAAACACCTCACCACCACAAAATAAAAACACCTCACAGCCATAAAACACGTAATAAAAACACCTCACCACCACAAAATAAAAACACCTCACAGCCATAAAACATGTAATAAAAACACCTCACCACCACAAAATAAAAACACCTCACAGCCATAAAACACGTAATAAAAACACCTCAGCACCACAAAATAAAAACACCTCACAGCCATAAAAAAGTAATAAAAACACCTCACAGCCATAAAACATGTAATAAAAACACCTCACCACCACAAAATTAAAAACATCTCACAGCCATAAAACACATAAAAAAACACCTCACAGCCACTAAATTAAAAACACCTCACCACCACGAAATTAAAAACACCTCACAGCCATAAAACGCGTAATAAAAACACCTCACCACCACAAAATAAAACCACCTCACAGCCATAAAACACGTAATAAAACCACCTCACAGCCATAAAACACGTAATAAAAACACCTCACAGCCATAAAACATGTAATAAAAACACCTCACCACCACAAAATAAAAACACCTCACAGCCATAAAACACGTAATAAAAACACCTCACAGCCATAAAACACGTAATAAAAACACCTCACCACCACAAAATAAAAACACCTCACAGCCATAAAACATGTAATAAAAACACCTCACCACCACAAAATAAAAACACCTCACAGCCATAAAACACGTAATAAAAACACCTCACCACCACAAAATAAAAACACCTCACAGCCATAAAAAAGTAATAAAAACACCTCACCCCCACAAAATAAAAACACCTCACAGCCATAAAACACGTAATAAAAACACCTCACAGCCATAAAACACGTAATAAAAACACCTCACAGCCATAAAACACGTAATAAAAACACCTCACCACCACAAAATAAAAACACCTCACAGCCATAAAACACGTAATAAAAACACCTCACAGCCATAAAACACGTAATAAAAACACCTCACAGCCATAAAACATGTAATAAAAACACCTCACCACCACAAAATAAAAACACCTCACAGCCATAAAACACGTAATAAAAACACCTCACCACCACAAAATAAAAACACCTCACAGCCATAAAACACGTAATAAAAACACCTCACCACCACAAAATAAAAACACCTCACAGCCATAAAACATGTAATAAAAACACCTCACCACCACAAAATAAAAACACCTCACAGCCATAAAACACGTAATAAAAACACCTCACCACCACAAAATAAAAACACCTCACAGCCATAAAAAAGTAATAAAAACACCTCACAGCCATAAAACATGTAATAAAAACACCTCACCACCACAAAATTAAAAACATCTCACAGCCATAAAACACATAAAAAAACACCTCACAGCCACTAAATTAAAAACACCTCACCACCACGAAATTAAAAACACCTCACAGCCATAAAACGCGTAATAAAAACACCTCACCACCACAAAATAAAACCACCTCACAGCCATAAAACACGTAATAAAACCACCTCACAGCCATAAAACACGTAATAAAAACACCTCACAGCCATAAAACATGTAATAAAAACACCTCACCACCACAAAATAAAAACACCTCACAGCCATAAAACACGTAATAAAAACACCTCACAGCCATAAAACACGTAATAAAAACACCTCACCACCACAAAATAAAAACACCTCACAGCCATAAAACATGTAATAAAAACACCTCACCACCACAAAATAAAAACACCTCACAGTCATAAAACACGTAATAAAAACAGCTCACCACCACAAAATAAAAACACCTCACAGCCATAAAACACATAATAAAAACACCTCACCACCACAAAATAAAAACACCTCACAGTCATAAAACACGTAATAAAAACACCTCACCACCACAAAATAAAAACACCTCACAGCCATAAAACATGTAATAAAAACACCTCACCACCACAAAATAAAAACACCTCACAGCCATAAAACACGTAATAAAAACAGCTCACCACCACAAAATAAAAACACCTCACAGCCATAAAAAAGTAATAAAAACACCTCACCCCCACAAAATAAAAACACCTCACAGCCATAAAACATGTAATAAAAACACCTCACAGCCATAAAACACGTAATAAAAACACCTCACAGCCATAAAACACGTAATAAAAACACCTCACCACCACAAAATAAAAACACCTCACAGCCATAAAACACGTAATAAAAACACCTCACAGCCATAAAACACGTAATAAAAACACCTCACAGCCATAAAACATGTAATAAAAACACCTCACCACCACAAAATTAAAAACACCCCACAGCCTTAAAACACGTAATAAAAACACCTCACAGCCACGAAATTAAAAACACTTCACCACCACGTCATTTAAAAACACCTCACCACCAAGTAATTCAAAACACCTCACCACCACGTAATTCAAAACACCTCACCACCACGTAATTATAAATACCTCACCACCACGTAATTCAAAACACCTCACCACCAAGTAATTCAAAACACCTCACCACCACGTAATTCAAAACACCTCACCACCACGTAATTCAAAACACCTCACCACCAAGTAATTCAAAACACCTCACCACCACGTAATTCAAAACACCTCACCACCACGTAATTATAAATACCTCACCACCACGTAATTCAAAACACCTCACCACCAAGTAATTCAAAACACCTCACCACCACGTAATTCAAAACACCTCACCACCACGTAATTATAAATACCTCACCACCACGTAATTCAAATCACCTCACCACCATGTGATTTTAAAACACCTCACCACCACGTCATTTAAAAACACCTCACCACCAAGATTCAAAACACCTCACCACCACGTGATTCAAAACCACCACCACGTTATTAAAAACACTTCACAACCACGGAAACAAAATTTTGAGGGAGTCGTTAAGTGACAACACAGACACTGCCCCAGATATGCAGATATATAGATAAATGACTGGACCCGAGTTGCCGTTGTCATGGTTTAAACCAATCATAATTCAAACAATTATTTTGCACAAATTTATTTGTAATATACGTGATATTAGTTTTTATAAACAATTGAAGTTAAAAAAAAAAAATCCCCAAAAAATTCCAAAAATAAATAAATAATAAATTAGAATATTTTTCAAAAACAATACCCTTAGGACATACCGACGGGAAAGATATGTGCATACCAGAAGTTTGCTACGATTTCACAAAAGTTTGAGAAAGCAGTTCAGTGACAAGACAACACAACACAGGACAGACGCTGCACAGATGCACATATATATATGTATAATTTTTGTACCACATACCATAGTCATGTTGTAGTTTTATTTCCAAACTGCAGCAGTTCAGTTGCCAAAATGAGGGCCATTAATTTGTTTGCTGACAGGCCCCAAAAAGGTTCATCCCACCCTGGCCTTTAAAACTTGGGGATGCGTTCAGTTATCAAGCAGCTAGCTAGCGCTTGCCAAGCCAGCCGTTCCTTATCAACGGTCTTGAAGGGGGTGTTTGCTTGAATGATTAAGCCACTTGAGTTGGCGAATACTCTGCAAGAAACCTGGTAGCTGAACACGCCCCAAGTGTGTCGTGTGTGTCAGGTCAAGGGTGTGTTTCCTCGTGGGAAAGCGAACTTGTACAGGTCCTCGTTCGGCAAATACATCACTTTGGAACAGAAGTATTGGTTGTCACGCTCGCTGAGGTCGTCACATTCGATGTGACTGATAACGGAAATAATAATAAATCAATACAGATTGAATAACGAATGCGTGAGTTAATAAGGAATATGTGATGAATAAGGAAAGCATGAATGAATCATGATTGTGTGATTGGATGAATGAATTATGCTACTGATCAAAGGGTAAGTTATTTATCGTATTTATTGTAATTTCAAAACCGACCGACTCACTCAGGCTCCTCCATTGCTGTAATACACAACTGCCTGCAGGTGGCGAAAACGAATCAACGAATGAGTTGTAAATGGAGGCAAAATTTGCATGTTCTGAAAAGAAGCAAAACTGCTGCCGTAAATCCAAGTGCGAAAGTATATTTCACGTAATGTCTGCACCCTCGCAGTTAAAGGGAATAGGTTCAACCATACGTCATAACTCAGCTGAAAAGGCCAACCGAGTGTAACCATGTATGTAATGTGGCCCGAGAAGTGCCGGTATATAAGGGAATTCCGACATAGGTTAGGATTGCCTGGATGATCCTCGGTGGTCCGGGGTGCAGGCTTCAAACCTGTAGCTGCCTAACAGCAGAGTGGTTCAATTCCACCTTCTGGGCGTTGGTTGCCTTGTTTTGTTTCCCCATCTTATCCGCATTTCATTTATTAATTTTAACTTTAATCTCTTAATTCTTTCTTTCGAATAGGTAATATTTAATATAATTTGAAGCAAATTAATTGTAATTTTTAAATTGTCTCAATCACCGTGGGCAGAAGTGCAATACACCAGAATGGTGCAGAGGTTGCGGATTTATTTACCTTTGATGACGTGGTCTTTCAGGTTCGATTCCCGACCCAGTTATAAACTGTCGAATTGATGCTGCGCTGGCAGGACACTGCATCATGTCCATGAAGTTAGCAACCTTTACCCGATTCAAAGTATGGATTGTACCATTACAAAAAGGGGGTGCGTATCTGTGCAATTGAATCGGGAGGGAAGAGGGTTGGCAGAGGCAGATTAAGATTTGTTTGGGGCCCTGATGAGCTGTGCACAAAAGATCCTCCAACAAACAGGAATACATGAAAATGCATCAATACATAGATAGACTCCATCTATTGTTACAGCGAGTTAATAAATCAAACAGTAGTACGAAGTACATCTACACAGGACTAAGAATAGCTGATTGGTAATGGAACACACCCCAGCACTTTCAATGGTGTTTTCAGGTAGCAAGTTCTTATTATTGTACACCGCTCCTTTCCTATTCCATGTCCATGCAGGGAGTACAGAGCCAGCAGGGCACCGGGCATCTGTCCGTCCGTGAAACCGTGAAGCTGTGTGATCACATGTCTATTAATTACATACTTTTTGAATGCTGGTTGCATCCTGTCTATGAATTATTGCAATGAACCCAGCGGGAGCTACTGTTCGGGGGGGGGGGGGAAGGGGGGGAGAGGAGGGGGCTGTGTTACGTTTGTGGGGGTAGGGAGACTTTAGGCCAGGTAGAGTGAAAAGCTTAGTGTGCCCCGACTGTCGCAAAGAAGAAGAACCACCTCGATGTACTATAAGTAGGGATCCAGTAGACCGTGTGTTCGGATTAAGTGTATCTTCGTCCCCATTACGATGAGTGTGGTATGTTAATTAGCTCAGGGATTATGGGTAATTATCCCTTGTATGTCGTTACCTCTGAAAATTATTTCCTATGTCCCTTTTGGCACCACACCATAAACACATAGACAAGCCACGCAATTGCCCGCGTTTAAACTCACTAATTAAAAAGCTAACCGGAAGTCATGCATCAAGCCCTACCTCTGACAACCCCGAATTGGGAAGCGCATAGGTCGGGCAGGCCGAGGCCATGCCCCGAGGAGCCGTGATTGGGCGGGGTTTTGATTTACGGGAAGGACTGGTAGGGAGCAACTGACTGATTGGT
This sequence comes from Myxine glutinosa, assembly GCF_964187855.1. NCBI lineage: Eukaryota > Metazoa > Chordata > Myxini > Myxiniformes > Myxinidae > Myxine > Myxine glutinosa. The sequence continues at coordinate 251,070,495 of NC_136261.1, forward strand.
AAAGCAGGACAGATGACGTCATTGTCCAGAGCCTGGACAATGAAAAACTGCGCTGGAGGACATTTTCTCTCTCTTCGTTCTTCATCCTTTGCTCTTCCCTTCTCTTTGGCTTCTCTTTGCTCCTCCCTTCTCCTTGGCTTCTTGCTCTGACAGACCTTTATCACCCTCATGTGTCTCGTTCTACCAAAGACGAAAGTGAACGGTCGCGATTCCCTCTTGCGCATTCTCGCCCTGAACTTCGTAAGAATGGTGGCATTGTGCTCTCGGGCTCAAGGAAACAATTGGACCAGCCGTGTCCCGAGATCTTGCTGGTGCTCGTGCAGAGGCACAATCGCAGTGCGGGAACTGCGGGTTTCTGTGCGGATGACGGGTGGATGGACACGGTGTGGAAGAGCGGGCTGCGCACCTGCTGTTCACTTCGCATGGGAGGCCTACTTTGCACCAACGGGCACGGCCTAGTGAAACGAGGGCAGACTGAGGCCTCCTCGTTTTGTGGTTAAGGTAGGAGTGCACTTTCCCGCTAAGAACGGAGCCGCGTCCAAACTGCGTGCCCGGGGCCTGGACAATTCCTGACGAGACGCACCGGTCCAGTCGAGCCAAGTGCAATTAAACAACCAGACACATTCGGCTCTGTTTGGGAGCGCTCCAATTTAGGAATTTATTATTATTTGAGCGTGTTTTATTTTGTAACCGGCATTTCTTAATAAATCTGGGATTTTCTTGTACATTTTAAGCATGTCTCGGTTTGAGTTGATTTTTGCAGGTTTGAGGAATGCTGGCGGGATTCGTGAAGGTATGCGCTCCAGTTTCTCCCCTTCCCTATTGTTTCCCCACGCATATTCTCCGCCATTTTTAACTGAACGCATCGGAGTAACAGCTCATTTGGCCATCCGTGCTACCCTAAGGTGTTCACCAAGGGTAATCACGCGACAATATATATATATATATATATATATATATATATATATATATATATATATATATATATATATTTATATAGATATATATATATAGATATATATAGATATATATATATTGTTACGGATACAGAGTACGGCTCTTCCCTCTTAGCAAGGGGTGGTTAGTCCCTTGTCTTGTTAAGCTGACCGTCTCTGCTCCTGGCACTTGTAACGCTATCCCGTGGGATGGAACGGATCAGGGTTATGGGTCCAGGGTTTATCCCGAATACCTTTATCCGTCCCTCCGCAGACTAGGGAGACAAGCACCGCTCGAACCCCGGTTTGGATAGTCTAGTTGCCGAGCGGTTTTTAGCAACCCGAAGTTCGAGTCATTAGCCTTCACTAAACCCGATCCTGAACATTGGCCGAATCGCGCCACGTACACTCAATATTGAAACCACTAAAGCGACCGAACGAGAATGAAGAAGAAGAAGAAGTACAGAGGAATAACAGGATTTATTAATTATTTACAGAAGCCAAAGCAAAAAGAGCAGTCAAGGTTATATACAGGGAAATGGAAGGAGCAGGAGACACAGTGAAATCATTAGCTTACTTATACAAGCTTAATTAATACTTCAGGACAACGTGGAAGACAGACGAACATTCACACTTACACGGGGAAATGCAGGCAGGAACGAATGGCTTGGAGATGGATGGCTTTGAGAGGCAAGGAAGGTTCAGCGGGGACTGGCACGGTCGGGCCAGAAGGCACCGCCGTCAAGAAGCCGAGCCGCGGTCGTGCGAACTCCCGCGGTCCCAAACTGCGCGGGCAAGTTCCTTTCTCCGCCTGCTGCGTCGCGCACTCCCTGCGTTGCCTCGGTCCGTTTTTCCTGCAGCGCGGCACATATCACGGCGGCTTGGACACCCCTGCTCATCTCCAGCGCATCTCTTGGACTCATAACTCATCTGGCGTGGGGAGCGTCCCGCTGCAGGTTATATAGGCCCCACCCTTGAACCTTTGCGAACCTCCCCCAAGCGTTCTCTCTCCGCCCTCTCAAGCCAAACCCCTGGTTCTGGGTTGGATGAGCGGGGCCGACTCACTCCTTGAGTCACTCGACAGAGCCAGGAAAGGCCTTCCCCAGTTAGATAGGTTAGGGTGAGGAGCTAGGTAAGCTCGGGTGGCAACTACAGTGGTGGAGGTGTGCAGGTGGGTAGACCTGCTGGGAGAGCTACACGACTCAGCCCGGAAATTGTGCAAGGGCACCGGGAGATGAATCGGGGGAGTGAGACCCCAAATTGATAAGCACCACAGTTTACAGTCACTCGACTCACTCACTCCCCTCTATGACGAGGTGGAGACCCGCCTTTCTTCTTCGTGGTTGCCTCATGCGTAATGGAGTCAAATGCAGCAAAGTGGACGGGAGATGAAAATGCAGCAATGTGGCTAAAGAAGTCAATTGCAGCAAACCTGGCAAACCTGGCACTTGGAAGATGCCATGGGGCGTCGGAGGGACCGACTCTTATTTAATTCAGTGCAATGAAGAGTCAAACTATTGGGAAACACATCCTTAAACTACATAGAATAAGGGACTAACTATTTAAAAGGATATATGGTGCCCTGTGTGTAGGTTTATGGAATTAACTAAGAGGACGAGCTTCGACCTTTCTTTACATTACGGAGGGTGCCATTTACACACAACAAAACCATAATTCTCACATTCTTTACACTTCCTCAAATTCGTTACACTGCACCCTCCTTCCTTCAGGCCCGTCTTCGGGCCTATAAAACTTTACTTTTAGTGTGACACGTAGGTGTAATTCCCTCTACAATTAACCTGACCCTGAGTGCGACAATTTTAAAACACAAATAAATATGTCCCCCTGCTGCATTGCACCCTGCCTAACAGACTTGCGCCCACAGGATAACCGAATTGCGGAATTGTTTTCAAACTATACATTTACGGTGGGGAGCATTATTTACAGTGACGTTATTTCTTATTTACAACGCAACCCAGGACCTGTGTTTTTTTTTTCTTTTTAGGGAAACAAAGAGAAGGAAATTCCTGTTGGGAGGGAGGAGACAGCACGCATTGCATCGATGCACCAGTACCAATAACACCAAAGCACCCAAAAGCACCCAAAAGCACCAACCACCAAATGCACCAACCAGTGCACAGTCATTACTGTTTGTAATAAACACAAAAAAACAACTGGTGGTGGTCTTCTCCTTCTCTGCTGGGCCGATGTTCTTCCCGATGGCTTCTTGCTTCATGCGGCCTACTTGGAAATAAAAAGCACAAAGTGTCCATTTTTTTTATTTAGGGCCTCAGGGGCCAACTAAGGATGGTCCACCTGTTGGGCATAGGTGCCACCTTACCGAGGTCCGCAAGCAAGATTACCTGGCCACTATGGCCGGTCCCCAGCAGAGGTGCCCTGCCCCCGAACATGGGGTCCATCAAGTGGTACTTGGCCGCAGAACAGCGGTCCATAAAGTGGTACTTGGCCGCAGAACAGCGGTCCATAAAGTGGTACATCAATGCAATGCATGCTGGTTGCGAGGGTCCTGGCACACAAGGCGACCTCCGCACGCTCCCCTTGACGCCCAGTGGCGCACAGTCCTCGGGTGGGAGACAAGGGGGTGGGGGGGGGGGGGAGAAGACAGGTGAGCGAGGGGGTAGGGTCACAAGGGTACACATCAAACAAGGTAATGCAGGACGAGGTGCGTACGGAGAGCGAAGTGAGAAATGCTCGTCCCTACTGTACGCCCCCCACATGTGACCTACACTACCCCCCCTTGCCCCTCCCCATATTTACAAAAACCTACACCTTTACAAATTCGTCACTACTGTCACGTCTCCCCCATATTTCCCCGATACCAAATTCGTCACCACAATCCCTCTAACCAAAATTTGCCATCACCAATTCATCATCAATCCTCATAAGGAGGGAGAGATGGAACAACAAAGCACAATGTCACACCCACGTCATGATGCATCTCACATTTCAGACATTTGCACCACAAAAATAATAAAAACCAACAAACCCCGGCATGGTGTGGAGCTTTGTCACCTCAGGTGAGTGGATGTAGATGGTGCGAGGAGATTCTTAATCCTAACTACTTCCTAAATGACTTTAACACACTTTACACTACCCGGGGTCTTTCCCTGCCAATCCATTGGCCAACTTACACTATGGGTTCTAAAAACCAATTCCCATTGACCAAACTGTGGTGCTTATCAATTTGGGGTCTCACTCCCCCGATTCATCTCCCGGTGCCCTTGCACAATTTCTGGGCTGAGTCGTGTAGCTCTCCCAGCAGGTCTACCCACCTGCACACCTCCACCACTGTAGTTGCCACCCGAGCTTACCTAGCTCCTCACCCGAACCTATCTAACTGGGGAAGGCCCTTCCTGGCTCTGTCACCCCTCGGTGCCTTCTGGCACTGGGCTACCCGGGTCCGTCCTCCGGATCCTCGGGCCCCATCCACAACAACCCTACCGGCTCCCAGAGCCCACCTGCGGCCTCACCTGGCCGACATCCTCACAGTGGTGGAGTGCCCATCCGACTACACGCAATAACAGGCTACACGCCCAGCCATTTCCACGACACTAATGCACCCGTTCAACCATCATTCTTCCACCACGCACCACAGATGCCAATATCCAACCACAATTTACCTATACCCTCTACCTAACACTTACACTACCCTCCCCGGGTATTCGTGATGGGGTCCATCCTCCTTTCCCCCATCCACACCTTCGCACCATCCACTCCACTCCACAATTTCCACCATACTCACTCCACGACCATCCATTCCATACTCCATGTATTCCACACAACCATTCTCCATACCTCCTGTAGTTGCACACCTGTGCAATCACACCTGGTGCCACCTGCACCCTCCTTACTCCCTGGACCATTTGGTCAACACAACACACATCACCATCACTCACTCATACGCTGCACCATGCACCTGTTCAGTTGCACACCTCTGCAATCTCAATCGTTCTTCACTCACTGCTCCATACACTTCCACGCTCAATACACTTTCGATCCTCAAACACCATTGCCTCAGGCACCCGAATTCTCCCACGGTCACACACACATCTCTCCCGAGCATTGCCCCGCAATTCCTCATTTGCTCGATATCAACACTCACTCATACACTTTTCACAATACACTTCTGAATACACCTCCAACACTCACACGGCATCATCTTATCTAACTACTCCCCTCTGGAACTTGCGCTTCCCAGTCGCCCCTTTAAACTATTGCGCTCCCTCGTCATTATCATCCCACTACCCTCTCTATGTCCCCACTACCAGGTCAAAGTCGCTACTTAAACTTACAGTTACCTATGGTCAATCTCTAGGTCCCTACACATGATATCCTAACCCTCCCGGGCTAGTTTTCACTGCCAACCCCATAACTAGTGCTCCTTTTCCCCCGCTGTGAGGGATGGCAGAGTTGCCCTCCCATCACATCGGGTATCTCTCACTACCAATTTGGCACATCAAATTTCAGCCAATTAAAAATTTGCCAATTACTACCAATCATCTGCCAATCATCACTCTGCCAATCCCTGCCAATCATCAAATTTTGTTTTTCAATTTCGGGTCCAAAACACTATCCTCATCACCCGTCTACTCACCGGAGCCTCTCGGTGCGCCAATTCATCTCTAAAGCCCGGCTTCGCAAAGCCGAGCAATGAATGCGGGTGGTTTGGTGCCGGCGGTTGGATTCGTCCGGCACTCGGTGCAGGGAAGGACGCTTACCCGGGCCGAGATCCCAAGCACCATCTCGGCATGGAGCCGTCCAATGGCCCGATCTCGCCCTGCCGGAACGCCGCAACAAAAAGGGGTCGCCATGACGACCCTTCCTACCGGGCCGCCCGCTCCGCCTGGCGGAGCACGGACGTGGCCGTTCAGAGCGCGGCCCGGCGTGGACCGCATACGGCGGTTCTTTCGAAACCGCCGCGGTTACGGTTCCCCCCTGGTCCCCACGGCACACGAAGCTGCCCGGCACGAACCGAGGGCCCGCTTCGGCTATACGTCGATCTAACCGCTATCCTGTTTAGCGTCGATGCTCCACTCGCATGCTTACACCTCGCATTCCGTTCCTTGCTCACACATCCAGCTGTCTCCATGCTCCTCATCATTGCACCTTCTCTTACACTCCCAGGTACACTCATTCCGCTTACAGACTTTGTCACACACCTGACCACCGCACACCATGGCACACACTCGTCGTTCGCACATCTCACCAACACACCTCTTCGCGCCCCCTCCTCGGTCACCTCCTCTGTGACAACCACAGGTGTGCTCTCCTCCGTACACCCAATCACGTGCCTCACTACCAACTCCAGTGTGCATTCCCATATGCGCTCTACCATTCCAGGTGTGCATCCTTCCATTCCAGGTGAACATCCTCTCTCACCTGCCACAACCAACTCACGCTCCGTGTCACTCTTACTACTTTCACCACCACACTCGGTCGCGCATTCACCCTTACTTTTAACAGCGTACTCTGTACTCATGCACCCGTCCGTTACACACCTTTCTCGCGCATCCTCTTTCGCACTCTCTCCCGTTACACCCTCCGTAATACTCACCACAGGTGTGCACTCTCTTGTTACATCCTCTGTAACACTCCCCACTACGCGCTTCCATGTGCCCCCTCGCACACGCGCTACGACCAACTCACTCTCGACAGCACACTCACTCCTCGGCATGCACTTTTTCCTCACACACCCCATAGTCGGACATTCTCGCACACCTTCTCTGTCCATACACTCCGTACCTGTCGCATACTTCACCAGCGGCCTCTCAGGAACACCCGGGTCCAAACCAACCCCCAAGCCGACTGAAGCTTCCCTCACTCCATATACATTTCCGCGTATATCGCCACTCACCTCGGCACCTCGTCTCCGCACCTCCTTCGCCACCTGCAAACTCTTTATTTGGTTAGCAAGCACACCATCACGATTTGAGCACCGACCTTACACATATTCCATCACCTCCTCCTTTATTTCCCTCTTAGTTTCCCTCCGTCTCTTCTTAATTTCACTCACCCCCTCTTCCACTTCCTCTAACTTTTGCTTCACCTCTTTTATTTCCCGGTGCGTCTCCTCAATTTCGTCGTCTAATGCCACCTTGACCGTTTCTATGTGCGTCCTCACCTCCCGGTCCTTTGTCTCCATTGCCTCCATCACCTCGTCCATCCTCTTTGTCAGTCCCTCATGTACCATCTGACATTCCTTTTTTGTCGCTATTAATTCATTTTTGATGTCTTTTTGTGTCGCTTTTAACCCCCCGATTATTGCAGTGTTCTTTTCCACTTGGTCCAGTAGTTCCTTTTGTCCCACTGTCAGCTGTTCTACTCCCCTCGTCAGACCCTCTATGCCCCCCTGTAACCTAGCCGTATTATTCCTCACCTCTTTCTCCATACGCTTCTCACCTCGCTTTACCTCCTCGCGTACCCCCGAGACCTCCTCGCTTACACCTCGTCTGATCTCCTCTCCCATTTCTCCCATCTCTTTGGTAGATGCCGCCCCCATCTGTTCCAACTCATCCCTCTGGGCATCCAATTTGGTTCTACCCCGATTTTCACCCCTTTTATCTGCTCTCCCATTTGTTTAATTTCCCGGGCCGATTGCTCCCCTATTTCCCGCAATTTGTTTTCCATCTTGTTTTCTAACCCCCCTAACCCATTCTTCATTCCTTCCATCTGGTTCTCCTGGGCAGCCATTCTATTTTCCAACCCCGTTAACCCATTCTTCACCTCTTTTATTCCGTTGTCTAACCCTTCAAATTTACCCTCAAATTTAGCTTCGAGTCCCCCGATTTGATTTCCTAGTCGCTCCCCCATTCTGTTTTCCATTTTCTCACTATCAGCCCTCCTCTTCCATTTCTTTCATTTCCCTGCTTCTTTTTTTGTTGTCGCACTTCGACTCTGCCATATATTCGCTGAACCGTGCCATGAACTGCTGCATGTCAAACGGCTGCATGTTAAAGCCCGCTGGTACAGCGGGCTCGGCTACCGCGCGTTCGTGCGAGGCGCCATTTTGCCCCTCCGCAACCACGTGCGCGAGGGCGCCATTTTGTGCACCTGAAACTCCCTCAACCACCTCCGCATTGCTCTCCTCCATTTCTTCCCTGTGGTCCTGGGTTACCCCTAACCCCTCTTCTAGTTCACCCACCTGCATCCGATCGCCTTGATTGTCCATGGCACGACTCAATTTGGGATGTTAAACAAAATTTCGGCCGCTCGTAATTTCGACCAAATTTTTTGATGTTATCAAAAATTTGGTTCGGGCCTCGAATCTCACTCCCAGACACCAATTGTTACGGCCAATAGCACAATTGGTGTCCAAAATTTGGGCTAAATAAATTTAGTCCCAGGTTCGAATCCCAACTCCTGACTACCAATTGTTACGGATACAGAGTACGGCTCTTCCCTCTTAGCAAGGGGTGGTTAGTCCCTTGTCTTGTTAAGCTGACCGTCTCCACTCCTGGCACTTGTAACGCTATCCCGCGGGATGGAACGGATCAGGGTTATGGGTCCAGGGTTTATCCCGAATACCTTTATCCGTCCCTCCGCAGACTAGGGAGACAAGCACCGCTCGAACCCCAGTTTGGATAGTCTAGTTGCCGAGCGGTTTTTAGCAACCCGGAGTTCGAGTCATTAGCCTTCACTAAACCCGATCCTGAACGTTGGCCGAATCGCGCCACGTACACTCAATATTGAAACCACTAAAGCGACCGAACGAGAATGAAGAAGAAGAAGAAGTACGGAGGAATAACAGGATTTATTAATGATTTACACAAGCCAAAGCAAAAAGAGCAGTCAAGGTTATATACAGGGAAATGGAAGGAGCAGGAGACACAGTGAAATCATTAGCTTACCTATACAAGCTTAATTAATACCCCAGGACAACGTGGAAGACGGGCGAACATTCACACTTACACGGGGAAATGCAGGCAGGAACGAATGGCTTGGAGATGGATGGCTTTGAGAGGCAAGGAAGGTTCAGCGGGGACTGGCACGGTCGGGCCAGATGGCACCGTCGTCAAGAAGCCGAGCCGCGGTCATGCGAACTCCCGCGGTCCCAAACTGCGCGGGCGAAGTTCCTTTCTCCGCCTGCTGCATTGCGCACTCCTTGCGTTGCCTCGGTCCGTTTTTCCTGCAGCGCGGCACGTATCACGGCGGCTTGGACACCCCTGCTCATCTCCAGCGCATCTCTTGGACTCAGAACTCATCTGGCGTGGGGAGCGTCCCGCTGCGGGTTATATAAGCCCCACCCTTGAACCTTTGCGAACCTCCCCCAAGCGTTGTCTCTCCGCCCTCTCAAGCCAAACCCCTGGTTCTGGGTTGGATGAGCGGGGCCGACTCACTCCTCCCCTCTATGACGAGGTGGAGACCCGCCTTTCTTCTTCATGGTTACTTCGTGCGTAATGGAGTCAAATGCAGCAAAGTGGACGGGAGATGAAAATGCAGCAAAGTGGCTAAAGAAGTCAATTGCAGCAAACCTGGCAAACCTGGCACTTGGAAGATGCCATGGGGCATCGGAGGGACCTACTCTTATTTAATTCGGTGCAATGAAGAGTCAAACTATTGGGAAACACATCCTTAAACTACATAGAATAAGGGACTAACTATTTAAAAGGATATATGGTGCCCTGTGTGTAGGTTTATGGAATTAACTAAGAGGACGAGCTTCGACCTTTCTTTACATTACGGAGGGTGCCATTTACACACAACAAAACCATAATTCTCACATTCTTTACACTTCCTCAAATTCGTTACAATATAAATATATACTAGCTTGGCTCTTTACTGAGGAATGGGCTTATTTTAGCTGAGGCTAATGACTGTACCTGAGTTGCTGTGTTGTCATGATTTACACCAATCATAATACAAACAATTATTTTGCACAAATGTATTTGTTGTGTTTGTGATATTACATTTTTATAGGCAAATTAGGTTGAAGATTGAGGTTGAATGTTTTTTTTTCAAGAAAGAACCCCTCAGCACATACATAGGGGAGGGGTAGGTGCAGACTGGAAGTTTGGGACGATTACACCTCACCACCACGTAATACAAAACACCTCACCACCAATTAATTAAAAACACCTCACAGCCATAAAACACGTAATAAAAACACCTCACCACCACAAAATTAAAAACACCTCACCACCACGAAATTGAAAACACCTCACAGCCATCAAACACGTAATAAAAACACCTCTCAGCCATAAAACACATAATAAAAACACCTCACAGCCATAAAACATGTAATAAAAATACCTCACAGCCATAAAACACATAATAAAAACACCTCACAGCCATAAAACATGTAATAAAAATACCTCACCACCACGAAGTTAAAAACACCTTACAGCCATGAAACACTTAATAAAAACACCTCACAGCCATAAAACACGTAATAAAAACACACCACCACAAGATTAAAAACACATCACAGCCATAAAACACGTAATAAAAACACCTCACCACCACAAAATTAAAAACACCTCACAGCCATAAAACACATAAAAAAACACCTCACAGCCACGAAATTAAAAACACCTCACCACCACGAAATTAAAAACACCTCACACCCATAAAACACGTAATAAAAACACCTCACAGCCATAAAACAAGTAATAAAAACACCTCACCACCACAAAATTAAAAACACCTCACAGCCATAAAACACATAAAAAAAACACCTCACAGCCACGAAATTAAAAACACCTCACCACCACGAAATTAAAAACACCTCACACCCATAAAACACGTAATAACAACGCCTCACAGCCATAAAACACGTAATAAAAACACCTCGCCACCACAAAATTAAAAACACCTCACCACCACAAAATTAAAAACACCTCACAGCCATAAAACACGTAAAAAAACACCTCACAGCCACGAAATTATAAATACCTCACCACCACATAATTCAAAATACTTCACCACCACGTGATTCAAAACCACCACAACGTTATTAAAAACACTTCACAACCACGGAAACAAAAGTTTGAGGGAGTCGTTAAGTGTCAACACAGACACTGCCCAGATGTGTAGATATATAGATAAATGACTGGACCCGAGTTGCCGTTTTGTCATGGTTTAAACCAATCATAATTCAAACAATTATTTTGCACAAATGTATTTGTAATATACGTGATATCACATTTTACAAACAAATGAAGTTGAAAAAAAAATTCCCAAAAAAATTCCAAAAAAAAAATTGGAACATGTTTCAAAAAACAATACCCTTAGGACATACCAACGTGAGAGATATGTGTATACCAGAAGTTTGGTACGATTTCTCGGAAGTTTGAGAAAGTAGTTCAGTGACAAGACAACACAACACAGGACAGATGCTGCACAGATATATATATATATATATATTGTTGCGGATCCGGGGCCGGCACTCCCGTTACCAAGGGGGGGTTAATATCCTTGTCTGTTAAGCTGGCCGTCCTCCCGGTCCTGGAACTTATAACGCTCCTTTGCGGGGGTTGAGATTGGCCAGGGTGATTGGTCAAGGTGATCTCCCAAGTACCTTTGCCAATCTCTCTGCAAAGCAGGGAGATAAGTCCCGCTCGAACCACGGACAAGATGGAATTTGCCGAGCGGTTTGGCAATCCGCGATTCGAGCCGTTAGCAATAAGACAAACCCGATTCCGAGCGATTGGCCAAATTGTGTCACGTATACCAATTGGGGACAGGACGAAAACGATCGGGTGAGAAGAAACCAAAGAGGTAAAGAAAGAACAATGATTTATTATACAAGAATGATTAAATAGGAAACGAAAGAGCAAGAATATACCGAAGAAGGAAATAGCAGACACACGGCAATCCTTAAACAGTCTTAATTAACACGCCCAGGACAGTACAAACACACTTACACGAAAGGGGAATATCAGGAAGGAGAAGGTCCAGACAGATGGCAGTTGAAGGAACATCCGGGCAGATGGCACAGGCGTCGAGGTCCGGCTCCAGGTTCACTCGAGTCCGGCTCCGGGTGTTGACTCGTACCGCGGAAAAGAACGGCCGGCAGCTTCGCGTGGCGTTGGTGCACGACCGGACCTTTTATATATACGCATATAGCGGGGGACTGGGATGCTGCGTAATCTTCGCGCCTGATGCCTCTCTCTCTCTCTCAACCTCCACTTGTCACAGCGCGTCCTTCCTCTCCACTCCTGTGGGGGCCTCCGCACAAAGGGTTTTATTGCCATGCCCAGCGAACCCTCTGAAACCTCCTCTAGCCACACACTGTCAGGCGATGTGCCTCAGCCCTGATTGGCTGGTGGCCCTTATATTACCGTCCTCCCGCTGCTGATCCGATCTCAACCTCGCTGCCTCGTGGCTGGGCTAGTTCCAGCAAACCAGCAAACCAAGAGCAGCAAACGCTGCTGGCAGCCAAAGCGTAACAAACTGCGAGCATCCCAAACTGCGAGCATCCCAAGCGTAACATACTGCGAGTTGTCAAATGGGGCGCGGGATGGATTCTGCCCAACAAGGTGGAATTTGGAGGGTGGAGGCACAATGGAACGGGACCTACTCTTATTTATTTAATGCAACGCAGATTCAAACTATTGGGAACACAGCCTTACCTGAAACATAGACTAGTGAAATAACTACAGAGTTCCTAAGGTGACCTACGTGTTGCTCGTGGACTAACTATGGGTGCGATCTTTAACATCTAGAAAAATGGGAATATTTACAGGGGATTATTTATAAGGGATTATTACAAATATTTACAAAGTTGAGGGTTCTCAAAACCGCAACAATATATATATATATATATATATATATATATACAGACTTGGCATTTAATATGGAATATTTTTTTTGTGGGGGTGAACTTACTTTTCAAGTTGACTTAGAACCAAAAGTTCATTGGAATTATGTTGAAATTATTCTAGATTTTGTTAATAGGACGTTTAAAAGAAACAAAAACCACATTTGACATTTCGAATCAAATAAATTGATCCTTGAAAGTGATGTAAACTGATATCGAACTCAATTCACGGACAGTACAGAGTTAAACTTCTGTACGTTTTCCAGAAGTATTTGTTCATTTTGCACATTAGCCAATTTTTTTTTAAACAAAAACAAAAGTTAAATTACAACTGGGATTACGGACAGTACAATTACAGTTCAGTACGTCATGTAACCCCCACGAGCATTCAGGAGAGCACGTACACGTCGAGGCATGCTGTTCACGAGATTTGCCAAGGTTTGGACAGGAATCGCTTGCCATGCAGTGACAATAGCCTGCTGCAATTCACGCACAGAGGCAGGCTGCTGATCCAAATTGTCGATTTGACACGTTAATTCTGCCCACAAGTTCTCTATCGGATTCATATCCGGGGACATGGCAGGCCACTCCATATGCTCGACACCACGGTCAGCAAGAAAGTGTTGGATCATGCGAGCACGATGAGGCCGTGCATTGTCATCTTGGAAGACAAAGTTTCCTCGAAAGGCTACACGAGCAAATGGAAGCAATGTTTCTTCCAGAATGGCCCTGTACTTGAACTGGTTCAGGTTTCCATTCAGAACAACCAGGTCAGTTTTGCCCCCTGCATGAAAAGCAGCCCAAACGGTCACCCCACCACCTCCAGCTTGGACTCTTGGCACTATACAATCTTCGTTGTAGGCTTCATGCACTTGTCTGCGCACTCAGACATGGCCATCTTGACGATAGACCAGAAATCTAGACTCGTCACTGAAGGTGACGTGATTCCAGTGTCCTGGCTGCCATTGACGGTGCTCTCTGGCCCACTGCAATCGGCGCTGGCTATGTTGTCTGGTCAGGCGTGGCTTTCTCAGGGGACGCCTGGCACGATAGCCTGCTTGAACCAGTCGTTGGTTGACTAGCCTTCTGGATACAGGCACATTTGTTAGTTGCTGCCACTCAGCCCTAGGCCGATTAGCTGACGTGGTGCGGCCATTGCGGACTAACCCGTGCAGCTGGCGATCATCCCTCCTTGTGGTTCTGCGGGGACGTCCTGGCCTCGATATTGGAGGAGGGACACCCCTCTGAGCATTTCGTTTCGGGATCTTTGACACCTGACCTTGAGTGATGCCATACTGCCGAGCAATAGCACACTGTTTCATGCCGGAATTTCGTAAAGCCACAACTCCATGACAAACAGCATTGTCGAGTTGACGGACCATCTCCAGAGGAAGCGGCAATAACTTTTGTAGACGTGCAGCAGTTGTTTTCCACTAATACAGAACACAACAACCCTCATATACCCGATTGTGAAGCCAATCGTCAAATGTACCTGTCTGTACATTTTGTCACACCACCTGTGATATAATCCTGTTATTGACTTCTTGCTGTGACAGACAATCAGTGACATGGTTCTTTTAACAAAGAAATCACCGAAGCGTAAAATAAACTCACCAGATTGATATTCTGAATTCATAAAGGACACCCAAGTCAAGAAAAATATATATATTCCATATTAAATGCCAAGTCTGTATATACATATATATATATATATATGTATATATATATATATATATATGTATATATATATATGTATATATATATATATATATATGTATATATATGTATATATATGTATATATATGTGTATATATATACATATATATACATATTGGCAACGATTATATATATACATATATATATGTACATATATATGTATTTATGTATATATATTGTTACGGATCTCCGAAACGTCGGCTCTCCCCTTACCAAGAGGGGGTTAACCCCTTGTCTTTATCTGGCCGACGCGATCCTGGGGGTTATAACGTTCCTTCCGGTCGGTGGTAAATAGGGTTGTTGGTCGAATTTTAGTCCAATTACCGAAGTACTACCACCGGCCGTAAAGCAAGGAAATAACTCCTGCCCGAACCACGGCATTAGTGGACACGCCGAGCGAACCGAGCCGCGATTCGGGCCGTTAACAAGGACTAGACCCAATTCTAAGCGGTTCCTAATCGTGCCACGCTTACCCAATTGAGAAAAGACTGATACAATCGGATTGAGTGGAAATCAGGAAAATAGGAAGAACAGGTTGGTTTATTAATTATGTACAAATAAGAAGAGGAAATGAAAGGATGTACAAGAAAGAAAGAGGAAGGAAAAGTACACAGGGCAGCCTTAATTACAGTCTTAACTTATTCCCTGGACAAACGGGCCCGTCTCACACACAGACACTCACACGGGGATTGCAGATGAACAGGTTGGTGGTCACCAGCGCGTCCAGGCTCCAGTCCGGCTCCGGTCCAGCAGACGAAAACCGGCAGGCAGCTCTTCACGTGGTGTAACGTGAGCGGACAATTATAATGACGGGGGAAGGCTGGTATACTGGCGTACGTAATATGTACACTACTCGCTCCAATGTCCTGCATGCTGCAGTTCGTGGCAATGCGTGCCACGCGCTCGCCCTTAGCACAATGGGTTTCCACAGCGCGTCTCTTTGAAATACCAATGCCAGTGAGCCCTCTTTGATCAAGCGCATACGTCCTTATACTCGCGAGTCCTCTGTAATCACGACAGTCCTTTCCACAACGATAAGTCCTCCTTAACACGAGCTCGCTCAGGCAGTCCTCACGGGGGCTTTGTGCGCTGGCTTTTATAAGTCAAGCCAGCGATCGCTCCGCAAGCCCCAACCACACCCTGTCAGGCGATGTCACTCCAGCCCTGGTTGGCTGGTTATGGCTTACCGGCCCCGCCCTGATGGTGGGTTGACGTGGCCACGCCTCCATTCTTGTGGTCCACCTCCTTTTTCGGGCTTTACCTCGTGGCTTATGGCAGTGTTGAGCAAGCCCACAGGCAGCGAAAGGCTGCTGGCAGAAGCGTGTAACAATTGGGAGGGCCGTGGGGTGCAAACTGTAGGGCGCGTAATGGCGTTGCTTGGAAAGGAGGCTGCCAAAATGAGCAGACTGGACGAAAGGGCCTATTCTTATTTGTTTGACACAACGCAGATTCAACTATTGGGAACAGCCTTATCTAACACATACTAAGAAATAACTGACGTCCTAAGGTGACCTACATGTTGCTTGTGGCCTAACTATGGGGTGCTACCTTTAACCTTTAATGATGTCATATTTACAAGTGTGGGTTCTCAAAACCGCAACAATATGTATACAGTGCATTCAGAAAGTATTCAGACCCCCTCACTTTTTTCACATTTTGCTATGTTGCAGCCTTATGCTGAAAACGTTTAATTCATTTCTTCCCTCATCAATATACACTCAATACCCCCATAATGACAAAGAGAAAACAGGATTTTAGAAAGTTTTGCAAATTTATTAAAAAGAAAAAACTGAAATATCACATTGACATAAGTATTCAGACCCTTTGCTATGACACTTTTGTACATCGAGTAACTGTTTTGTACATCGAGGTAATATGTTCCAAATTTCAGCAACGCCCATTTCTGCATTCTTGACTTCTATTTAGAAAACCCTCCAATTCATGTTGGTGTCTGTCAGTCTGCCAATTTGATCCATACAGCTGTATGAAGAAGTAAATGTAATTTATTTGCCAGATATTTGCCAGTCTTTTTATCATTGGGAGGCAAAAAGAAGGGGTTTACTGGGAATTATGCGTGCCCCTTTATATGAACATTTGTAGAGGATTACTTGGTTCCTCCTAAGAACACAAGGGTAGTCCAGCATGCACATGGGATTACTTGAATGCCCCTTATTTTCTATTTTTTGCCATTTTCTACAAGATGTGGAATGTCCCTTCTTTTCTTTAATTTGCCACATCGCACATACCATATAAAGGAGCTTTTTCTATGCTCCTAGCATTTTCCCTCAAGAATAATTAATGGTCCAACAGAAGATGGTGAATGTCATTAGAAAGGAGAGGATAACTCAAACAGCAATGGGCAATATGCTATGGTTTTATTTGGGAAGGTGTAGAAAATTCAGCTTTGTCTTATAATTTGGGATGCGTTTGCGTCAGAATGGTTTCCGATAAATTTAGCACTTTTACATCACACCAACTGCAAACCATTAACTTGAATGTTTAAACTCGACAGGATAAGTAAATATATCTTCATGACGGTGAATAACACATCCCAATTTTTTTTTTCCTACATTCACCTTTATTTTTTCCACATATAAAGATGTCGGAGATTCTAACACAGATATCTGAAATTAGGGAATGGAATTCCTGCAAGATAATCATTTTGAAGAGATGAAGATCCACAGAACTCGAGACTCCATTTTCACACCCTCCTAAACCCCGCAGGACCTCCTCTTCATCCCTCGGAGTTTGTTGCTGCTCCACGGAGCGATGTGTTGAACCAGCACGAGGTAATTATCTGTCAACATATAACTGACGTCACAATGCTGGTTGGTGAATTTGTTGTTTTAATGTTTCTGGCTGATAATGACGTGAGTCCGTTACATATATTCTTTGAACCCGCAGGGTTCAACCCGATTTCGGGTGTTTTTATCACTGACAATTATTACGTGCAATGTTGATGACGCACATCGTTTCATGGTGAGAACAACGGTTGCTAAAAATGTTCTCAAAGCAACATTTGAGCAAAAAGTGATTGAAGGAATCAAAAAGAATAAAAACTCTTTCATGGTTGTGATGTTCTCTTGTAAATAAATGTTTCGTAAGATTAACCGTTTCCTTCCCGGGATTGGGCAAAATAATGGAACTGATGAATGGTATAAAAGTTTGTAAATGAAGAGTGTAAGACTGTAAGTGGTGTAAAAGTTTGTAAATGAAGAGTGTAAATGATATAAAAGTTTGTAAATGAAGAGTGTAAATGGCATAAAGTTTGTAAATGAAGAGTGTAAATGGCATAAAAGTTTATAATTGAAGAATGTAAATGGCATAAAAGTTTGTAAATGAAGTGTGTAAATGTTTAGATGATCATTGGTGGTCCAGGGTGCAAGCATCTAAACCTGTGGCTGCTTTAGTGACAGAGTAGTTCGATTCCACCTTCTGGGTGTTTATTTTTTAAACTTATATTCCCTCGAACAAAGGTACCCGGCATTGCTTGGCAACATGTCCCTCCTGCCTCCAACCACTCCGTCCTCCCCCTCTCCACCATTTCCCATCCACCCCGCTCTCCTCTCTTCTCTCCTCACTCCTATCTCCTCCCCATTCCCCTCTCCTCCCTCCTCTCTCTTCCCTATTCTCCTCTTATACCTCGTTCTCTGCACCCACCCACACCCTCCACCTCCCTCTCTACCTGCGCCCCACCCTCTCTCTTTCTCTCCCACTCTCTCCACACTCTCCCTTCCTCCACTCTCCCTCCGTCCATTCTAAATGCCACACCTCTCCCGCTGCATCATAAGCCCCGCCCATTAGCCAGGCGCCACCATTTTTATTAATTCGCCTAGCTTTGAGAACCCACGACCCAATTTTGAAAGGGGCAACTTTTGCACAAGGCCGACCCAAATGACCTCTCCTGGTCCATATTCCGCAGCCCTGGGACCAACTCCCACCACCGCTGCTCCAAATCAAATTCCCATTGCAATTTAATTTTAGATTTCCTTTTTAAAATTTTGGCCTCGTGTGTCCAACAACCGCAGCTGCAGGTAACAACCGCCTCCTCGGGTTGTTCTGCCCCTTCCTACAGCTGTTCCAAATTCCCTACAAGGACCAGTTTCTCCGAGGCTCTATTTCCCGACTCTTCCATGTCCGAATCCAGCTCGGAGCCAAAACACCGCCCCCCCTCTCCCCCCCCCCCCCCACCTGCTGGGTATCCAATTTCGAAGCCTCTTGTACCCAATTGGTCCCCTTGGTCACTTTAATCTCATCAACAGACCGACTCACCTCATCTCCCCAGGCTCTGTTGGACTCGAGCAACCACTTCCTCCATGGTACTGTTACAGGTGTCCAGCCGCTGTGGCAAATCATTTGTCTTATCAACCCCAACCAATTGCGGCCCAAACAGGTCTTCATCTATACACATCCAGTCAGGTTCTGTAACAGGGACCTCTAATATTGTTACTCCCTGTTGCTCCGCACAACCGCCCTGGCACTGCACAAATTCCAATTCCTCCCCCTGTTGGTGTATTGTGACATCCACGCAAGCCCGATAACCTTCCAGGTCTCCATCAGCCAAACATTCCCCATTTAAATTTGAGTTTCCCCTATTTACATTCGAACACTCCCCATTTGCTTCCAAGCATTCCCCATTTATATTTGACCTCTCCCGTGCCCCATATTTAGTCTCTAATTTCCTCTCGAATTCACCGTCTGTGCATAGTTTAATTCTGCAATCTTATCGATTTGTTCCCCCAGTTGTTGTGTTATTTCCTCCATTTTCCCCTCCATTTCATCAAATTTGTTTTCCATCCCATCCATTTGTTCCTTCAATTCCCCCTTTAATCCATCAATTTGCCCCTCCAATTCTCCCTTCAATCAATCAATTTTGTTTACAGAATCTTGTTTCTCACAGTCTGAGAGTCCTTTAGGTGCTTTTTTGCAAACTCCAGACGGGCTTTCATGTGTCTTTCACTGAGGAGAGGCTTTAGACTGGCCACTCTGCCATAAAGCCCAGATCGGTGGAATGTTGCAGTGATGGTTGTCCTTCTGGAAGTTTCTCCCATCTCCACACAGGATCTCTGGAGCTCAGCCAGAGTGACAATCGGGTTCTTGGTCACCTCTATCACCAAGGCCCTTCTCCCCCGATTGCTCAGTTTGGCCGGGCGGCCAGCTCTAGGAAGAGTCATGGTTGTTCCAAACTTCTTCCACTTAAGAATTATGGAGGCCACTGTGCTCTTGGGAACCTTCAATGCAGCAGAATTTTTTTGTGGGCTTCCCCAGATCTGTGCCTCGACACAATCCTGTCTCTGAGCTCTGCAGGCAGTTCCTTCGACCTCATGGCTTGGTTTTTGCTCTGATATGCATTGTCAGCTGTGAGACCTTATATAGACAGGCGTGTGCCTTTCCAAATCATGTCCAATCAATTGAATTTACCACAGGTGGACTCTAATCAAGGTGTAGAAACATCTCAAAGATGACCAAGAGAAATGGGAGGCACCTGAGCTAAATTTCAAGTGTCATAGCAAAGGGTATGAATACTTATGTCAATGTGATATTTCAGTTTTTTCTTTTTAATAAATTAGCAAAACTTTCTAAAATCCTGTTTTCTCTTTGTCGTTATGGGGTATTGAGTGCAGATTGATGAGGGAAAAAATGAATTTAAACGATTTCAGCATAAGGCTGCAACATAACAAAATGTGAAAAAAGTGAAGGGGTCTGAATACTTTCTGAAGGCACTGTATAACAATAAACAACGCAAGATAACTTAAATAGTAGCCTACCAATATGTTCCAGTGTATTTCATTTCCACTTCCCATTGCAATTCGTGATGCGTCGTAATAGTTTGACGATGCAATTCGCCCTTTTGTATCAGATTAACAGCCAAATGTAACTCCGACCACTGAATGCATGAAATATACTTGACTTGTGGAAGATCAACTGATTAAAACATCTCATTTATCATGACACGATGACTTGATTCCATGGAGCGACAAAACATAATTATCTGTCAACATTATGCTATAATCGATGTCACAATGCTGCATTAACATGTTTTTATGTGTGCGGTGTTAATGATGAGTTCATGACATGCATGGTATGAACTACCGGTACAGTTCATCCCGATTTGGAGTGTTTTTGCCACTGACAATTATTACGTACAACGTTGATGACGCACATCGCGCAGTTGCTAAAAAATATTGTCTTCAAACAACATTTGAGCCAAAAGTGATTTTCAGAAATCCAAAAAAACCCACTTTCATGGTCACGATTTTGTGTTGTAAAAAGCATACAAAATATACTGTTATTGTCTCATGATTGGCCGAAAAATAATGGAGCAGATGGATGGTATAAAAGGTTGTGAATGAAGTGTGTCATTGCCCGGATGATCCTCGGTGGTCCGGGGTGCAGGCTTCAAACCTGTAGCTGCTTAGCGGCAGAGTGGTTCGATTCCACCTTCTGGGCGTTGTTTTTTTTTTTACTTGTGTTGCTGAATCAAATGAAACTTCACGTGTTGAACATGAAGTTTGCACCGTCTTGTGTATTCATTGTAACATTTATCGTTTTTGTGTGTGTGCAAACCTCCAGTTCCTCCAGTTCTCCATCCCACTTCTCGGGATAATGCTGCTGCTAATATTGCTCTCTGGTCTGGAATTCATTCGATGCTGATAAATGCAAGAATGTCCTTCGGTCCTGCAAAATATCAGTCTCATAGTGTCGTTCCGGAAGGAATTTTTCAAAAAAACTTTTTGGGGATTTCTTCAAAACGCCAAAAGCATTATAACAGCACCTGGCATTGCAGGCCCTGCTAGTTGTGTGGACAAACATTTCTGACTCAATATATTGAGTGATGAAATCAATCAGACACACATCGATCCTTCAAATGATTTTGACGCTGCGCCCACGAATTTAAAAGCGGGGATAAGCGATCGGGTGCGTACATATGTCACACCATATGTACATATGTCATACGTGTCTGCATTGAAATAATTCATTTTCTCAGCAACGGTTGGTCTGATTGACAAAACTTTTCACCATAGGAGCGTCTCCTCCTGTATAATTGTATAAAGATCATTATAACGTCATGTGTCATGTGGTATAGTGCCAATTTGGAAAAACCACAAAACGTTGCACCTCCAGTGTATCTTTGAAATACTCAATGAAAAAAAATTGAACATGACTCATTGTCAGGTATTCCCGTCATGGGGAATAACATGTTAATAATGATGATTTCATCGGTGCCTTCATTATGACGTCATAATTCGACAAGTACTACACTTGATCCGATCAGTATGAAAATTTTTGAAGGTCATCCAGGGATAATTTGGTCAACAGAATTAAATTGATGACATAATAGGTCATGTGGTTTGGCAGCCATGTTGGATGTAACATTAAAACAAAAACTTTTAAAATCTTCTTTTCCAGAACGGTTGACCAGATCGATGTGAGACTTCATGCACATGATCTGATATACTAGCCTTGGGGAATATAGGATGTTCCATCAATAAATCACAGGTCATACTGGATTTAACCTAAGAACTTTTAAAAATCCCCTCCTGCAGAATGGCTGGACAGATTGAGCTTCACACAATGGTCCCCAAGCCTTGGTGTTCACGAATAATTTGATAGGTCACATGGTGTTGAAGCCATGTCGGATCAAAGGAAATTTGTCAGCACTGAGAGAGACCTGGCGATTTACTGTCGAGAATTAAATTAAAGGAATGAAGGCGACCTGGATTAAAATCGGAACGTGGGCCAAACACTGATGAAAGTGAAGAAGGGTAATAAGAAGCTCCATATGCCGGGTGGCATGATTGGATAATAAGCAAGTACTTTGGCTCTGAGAAAGGAAAAAAAATGTTTGGAAAACATTTCGGCTCCACTTTATAAAGAATCCCAAAGAAAGCCCTTTATATACATACAGTCACGTGAAAAAGTAAGTACACCCCATGTAAAGTTTTGACTTTTTCAACATATTTCAATATACAGCTATTTGATCTTCATTTCAACAATATTGACAGATAAAGGTGATATAATATAACAAATATCATGAAACATTTACATTTTGTAGTCCATTGTATAATTTAAATAAACATAAATGCAAATACCGCATGTGGAAAAGTAAGTACACCCCGACATTTATCACAACATCAAATACCTAAATTTAGAATCAGGTGCACCAGCTCAGGTGCAAATGATTAGAACATCGTTAGAGAGAATCTTGGAGGAACCTGTCTTATTTAAACCTCAGACATTTAGTTTGGTTTGCTCTTTGTTGTTGAAGTGTGCGAGTCTGGGAAGGGATTTAAAAAGATCTCCAAACAATTTGAAATCAATCATTCGACTGTCCGGAAGATCATCTAGAAGTGGAGAAGATTCCAAACAACTGCCAACTTGTTCAGGCCAGGCCGCCCCAGAAAGTTCACCCCGAGAGCAGACCGCAAGTTGCTGAAAGAAGTCTCTAAGAACCCCAGAATGTCATCACGGGACCTACAGGTAGCTCTTGCCACTGTTGATGTCAAAGTGCACGAGTCTACCATTAGAAAGAGGCTGCACAAATTTGATCTACATGGGAGGTGTGCCAGGAGGAAACCTTTGCTGTCCAGAAAGAACACCAGGGCAAGACTAAAGTTTGCCAAAGAACACCAAGGCAAAGTCCAGCACTTCTGGAACAATGTGCTCTGGACAGATGAGTCAAAGGTAGAGCTATTTGGCCACAGTACCAGAAGACATGTTTGGCGAAAACCAAAGACAGCATTTGACCACAAGAACCTCATACCAACTGTAAAGCATGGTGGTGGAAATATTATGGTTTGGGGCAGCTTTGCTGCTTCAGAGCCTGGGCAGCTCACCATCATAGAATCCACTATGAATTCTTCATTGTACCAGAGGGTGCTTGAGGATAATGTGAGGCCATCTGCAGGAAAGTTGAAGCTCAACCGAAGTTGGACCTTGCAACATGACAATGACCCTAAACATACCAGTAAATCCACCAAGGAATGGCTGAAAAGAAAAAAATGGACGGTTCTGGAATGGCCAAGTCAAAGCCCGGATCTAAATCCCATCGCGATGTTGTGGGGGGATTTGAAACGAGCTGTGCATGCAAGAAACCCGTCAAGCATCGCAAAGCTGGAAGAATTCTGCATGGAGGAGTGGGCAAAAATTTCTCCCAGTCGATGTCAGAGACTGGTAGGCAGTTATAAGAAACGCCTACTTTAGGTTGTTTCTGCCAAAGGGGGCAATACCACCTATTAGAGACAAGGGTGTACTTACTTTTTCCACATGCAAAATTTGCATTTATGTTTATTTAAATTATACAATGGACTACAAAATGTAAATGTTTCATGATATTTGTTATATTATATCACCTTTATCTATCAGTATTGTTGAAACTAGGGCATGCCCGTACTATATCTATATCTAAAATTATATCCCCCCCCTCTATTTACATGAAATGGTTTGGTCCAAAGCGAACGGCTTGCGAGTACGGTGACAACCCCCCCCCCCCCCTCTATTTACATGAAATGGTTTGGTCCATTCGCAAAGCCAAAGCGAACGGCAGTTACAAATCGCAGTTACGATGAATCGCAAAGTAGTTTTAATTAGTTTTAAAACATAGTTTAACGCCAACATAGTTTGCCAACGTGAAATAAATGAATACGCTCTCAAATGTGCCGTCCGAGGCAGAGTGTGTTCGCCACGTTCGGCACACGCGATAGCTCGCTGCTCTCTGATTGGTTGAATCGTTTTTTGGACATAGCTCGGTAAGTAATTGTCCGATTAATATGAAACCTTGAAAAGGCACATCCTCGGGTCCCCAGCAATATACCTGGCAAGTTTAAAGTATATCGGACCCGTGGTTGTCGAGAAACAGCGGTCACAGACAAACAAACAAACAAACAAACATACACACAGAGATTGCTGGAATTATAGATAGATGAAGATCAAATAGCTGTATGTTTAAATATGTTGAAAAAGTCAAAACTTTACATGGGGTGTACTTACTTTTTCACGTGACTGTACATGCATACATACCTATACATATGCTGTAGATCCTGTCTTGAGAGATCACCCCAAGTGCCAAGTCCAAGGCAGTCTCTCAAAACAGGTGGTCTTTCATGAGAAGGAAACTTGAAAGACACCTTCTATAACCTAATATTGTCCTGTAGCCCTGCAGATAACACCGCTGGATGACGGAAAGCCGTAACGGTCCTTTATTCCGAGGCACGTATCCCAAATTATGGCGGTTGTTTTTATGGCGCGCGCAGGAGAGAAGGCAATGGGGTGCTTACCTTGACAGAAGAAGCCACACGGGTTTATTCTCGGACCCACGAACAAATAAACGACACAACAAATGAAATAAATGCCACAATAATTTAATGAAAATAAATGCAATATGAAAGAGGTGAAAATGAAAGGTGAGGTGAAATTAAATTCTAATTTTAGACATCTCCATTCAGACACAAATACAGACAAGGGGAAAGATAATGAAAATAAATTGTTTTCTCTGGTCGGCCGGTACTCAGCTCTGTTCCAAACAGTGTTGAGGGACTTGTTGGTCATCGTCGCCACCAGTGTAGCCACTCACGCAGGAAGCACTCCGACAATGGTGCCGAACCCCCGTGTTGAAAAAGTCCAGGCACAAAGCAACCAGTGAAACAGCCCTTCCTCGCTTCCACCGCTAAACGCAACGTGGCTCTCGCTCCTCCGAAAATCACCACAGTCCAACAACACCCCCTGCTTCCACGTTTCAATGTTTCGCAGAGTAACAAAAAGTTCTCTTCACAAGCGCACACAAGACAAAGTGACCGCCCGAGACGAAAGCCAGACCGAGAGAGAACAAAGACCCAGAGCGAGAGACTCTTCTTCTTACTGCTCAAAACCTCTCGCTCTGATGTCACACCGACCAATGGCCGAGCTCCGTCGAATCGCCCTATGGTCTTGCTTAACCAATGATGAACTTCGGGGCATGGCCTGCCGGCTTACTATCCTCTGGAGGTGGGGTTTATTTGCCGATCGGCTCTGCCTGCTTGCAGGGGACGATTGTTGTTATTGTTGTTGTTGTAACAAACTTTTTATGGCCAGCCTTGTTATAATTGTAAAAACGTAGGGAAAACCACAGCGAGCAATCACAAACTGGGGAAAACTAACGTTAATCCCTACCTAGTTAACATAGCTCCACCCCCCGTGTGAAGACACATAAACAATCTTGAGCTCCAGTTTCCCTACTTAATACATTAAGATGCCTCCTACTCATCCATGGTCCATGCTATACCTATACGTTCCTTTCTTTTCCATGAGATTTCATCATCTACCCCCACAAACATAACAATATGCTTGTTCATCCGTCTGTCTGTCTGTTTTTGTGTAACATTCTGTTCATTCTGTGCAACATTCTGTTGAACAGCGCTTGCCTGACTCCACCCACAATTTCAACCTGATGAAAAATCATATGGCCGCCATGTTGGTGCTTACTGCTATGCAAAGCCAAAAATATCTGAGCTGTCATATTCACATTCACCATCTTCGTGTTCACAATCGGGGAGGGGGGTTGAAGGCTTGAACTGGGCTGCAGATTGACACATTCGGTTTGTGAGGGGTAAGAGAAGGACTTGACATTGGGAGGCGGATGTTGAGGACTTGGGGTTAAGAAGGCAGGAGCAAATATGGGACAGAATTGGGAGGGGGAGGTTGAGGCTTTTGGGGTGGAGGGGAGTTGAGGACTTTCAGTGGGGAGAGGAGGGAGGTTTAGGCGTTGTGGGGGGGGGGGGGGGGGGGTTGAAAGCTTGGAGTGGTGAGGGGATCGACTCCTAATGGTTGGGAGGGTGAGGGTGAGGAATTTGACTTGAGAGGTGGAGGTAGAGGACTTGGGGTTTGTGAGTGATGGGGGGGGGGGGGGGGGAGTGCTTAGGCAGAAGTGCTTAGGCAGAAGGCCCTGCCCCACCAAGGCGAAGTGAACAGCACAAACCGCCCCGAGTCATGCTTCGTGACTAAACATTTTCATTTGAAATTTTATGCTGTACCCTCAACCAGAAAGCCTTTTGTTGTGGATGAGGATATTGAACTATAACCAGGGTTAAGGTCAACAGGTAGGAGTGCAGAGGGGAATGCTGCACCAACCTACTCTACCATGCAAATCGCTTTGTGCTCATAAGTCTTAATGAAGTGCATGTTGTGAAATTACATGCTATCCTCCATCGCTCAAGTTGAAGTTGCCTTATTTTGTAGTTGAAGCCCAGTTGCAGAAATGAGGGCAGCATTCCAAGTGCGTGACATTAAGTAGGCATCTTGATGAACCATTTAATTTTCAAGTTGTCATGCAGTCAGTGGTGCAAATATTCCACTGCCACCTGTCTGTTATACATTTCTCGTGTGTGACCTTCAGTCCTTCTTTGAATAACACAAGCCATCACTGGAACAGATAAGAGAGGATATGAGTAAGTAGGAGTGCAGTGAACAGTGGATTGAACATAAGGTGTAGGGTGAAAAATGCAGTCATTACTGCATCCATCTCGTCTCGTATCTAAATGTCTCCTCGAAATAGAAAATAACCCAATGGTAGACATTTTTTTAAATTTTTTTTTTGTATACTGAATCGAGGCTCCTGAAAGAGCTAACATTTATTTCACAAACAAATCAACCAGACAAACAAAATATACAAAAGAGGGAGCGGAAGACAAGATGGGGAGAGAAGGGGAAGCACACAAACATAACATTTGAGAGCAGGGAGATGTGTGGGAGGGAGAGGGCATGGGGAGAGGAGGCGTGGGAAGGGGGGTTGGGGGGGGGGGTGGGAGAAGTATAAAACACAAGGACACCAAGGACTTCCAGGACAGAAGTTGGTATTTCAAAAAAGTGGATTTGGGGTGAAATTAGCGGGGGTAGAAAAGATCAAGGTTTTGGATGGGGGAAGATAAGAGATGGTGGTGAACAGCTGTTTTAAAGACCTGGAGGGTGGAGTGGGATTGAAGAGAGTGAGGGAGTTTGTTCCAGAGGCGGGAGAAAAGAGGAATGAAGGAGTGAAGGTGAGCAGAGAGTCTTGATTTTGGCAGTTTAACCATAAGAGGGTTGCAGTCAGATCTTGTGCGACCTGTAGGAATATTTGGGACATGATTGATTTGATGGAATTTTCTGCAGCAATGAAACGTACAATTTCCTTTCTAATTAACAAAAACATAATTCCTTTCGTTTATAGTTTATACCACTTGCCATATAAATCAACCGCTCAAGGGGTCATCATCAAGATGATAAACCATCCCTTCTATTCAAAACTTCAAATTAAAATGTGTTCATGTCATTATTTGCCCCGTTAGACTTAGTGCGAAGTGGGTGCTTATGGATTGGGTCTCGTCGGTCCGTACATCCGTCCGCAACCATATCTCGGAGAGGTATTGACCGATTTTTGTTCATACTTAGTACACAGACAACACTTGGTGGCATGTACATATGCATGTAAGTTTGTTTCGCGATGCGATCAAAGATGGCCGACTGACAGCCATTTTAGTTGTAAAAAACCCAATGTTAAACACGTCCTCAACCATTTCTCAGAAGTGCATTTACCAGTTGTTCAAACTTGGCACACAGATAATGAATGATGGCTTACATATGCACGTATTTTTATTTTGAGATCAGATCCAAGATGGCCGAATGATAGACTGGCGGTCATTTTAGTTGCAAAAAAACCTTATATTGACCACGTCCTCAACCATTTCTCGGACATGCATTTACTGATCTTGTTCAAACTTGGCACACCGATAATGAATGATGGCTTAAATATGGGTGTCATTTTGCTTTCAAGATGAGATCCAAGATGGCCGACTGGCGGCCATTTTTGTTACTTTAACATGTCCCCAAATATTTGTCAACATGCATGGACCGATTGTGTTCAAACTTGGCACATGAGAGTATACACCTGCAGAAGATTTTGTTTTGTAATCCGACCAAAGATGGCCGACTGACGGATTTTAACTCCATACAGCAAAATTACTAATACTCTGGTCCAACATGTAGTAGCCGGCGAAGCCGGTGTTGTGAATGAACGCGTACGTATTATGTTGAAAAGC
This sequence comes from Myxine glutinosa, assembly GCF_964187855.1. NCBI lineage: Eukaryota > Metazoa > Chordata > Myxini > Myxiniformes > Myxinidae > Myxine > Myxine glutinosa. Next base: position 251,098,973 of record NC_136261.1, read on the forward strand.
CAGATGTTGTTGGATCCTTTGAGAATTTCGACGCTTTGACGCACCAAATCACACCATGAAGGCCGCCATCTTGCGGATGCGGAAGTATGCATCAACAATTATTGCGAAAAAGTTCAATAGGAGTTTGTTTCACCCGTCTTTTTTGATTCACAATCTTATGTTGAAAAGCCAGATTTTGCAGGATCCTTTGAGAATTTCGAAGCTTTGACGCACCAAATCGCTCCATGGAGGCCACCATCTTGGGGATGCGGATGTATGCACAAACAATTGCGAAAAAGTTGAATAGGAGTTTTATTTCACCGGTCTTTTTTTGATTCACAATCTTATGTTGAAAAGCCAGATTTTGCAGGATCCTTTGAGAATTTCGAAGCTTTGACGCACCAAATCGCTCCATGGAGGCCGCCATCTTGCGGATGCGGAAGTGTGCATAAACAATTGCGAAAAAGTTCAATCGGCGCCCGCGGAACTACGTAACTTCCGGTTAGTGCACCCTTCACGACAACAGTCGTGACTCTGGGGCATTTTCGAAATTTTGCTCTTCTTTAGTGGTAGACCTAAAAAGCCAAATTAGGCTTCAATCCCATGCTCCCATGCTCAGTAGGTTTGTCTGATTTATGATGTTGTCCTGCACCTACCGGTATAAGCGGTTTACATCAAGAAAGAAAGCTCGGTTTGATTAACGACAGTCACACATTGCCATTGAAACGGCGCTATCGTCTGATCTGTCGGCGCTGATCTTACTGCAAGCTAACTTCTTCTGGTGGAGGAAGCCGCAGTGCCCGGAGAGAACCAGTCCTGACAGCGACTGAAGTTAGAAGACTACACACATACTGTGAAAACGTATTGTAACGGATTTGAGAATCCTGTAATTGTTGTAAATATCACCCTCTGTCAATTGTAATGATTCTTGTAAATATCTCCATCAATTTGTGTAAAGATCAAAGGTCGTCCCCTTAGTTAATCCATCGCATGCACGTAGAAAATCATATACCCTTCTAAATAGTTATTTCCTTATTATGTGTTCCAGTTTAAGCCTCTGTTGCCCATTAGTTGACACTGCACTGCACCGAATCGAATAAGATAGGATCCCTCCGACACCCCCATGGCCTCATAAAAAGCGCCAGTACGGCGGCGTTCGCCATTACTGCTTTGGGCGGTTTTCTGCGGCGTTCGCCACCGTTGCATTGGGCTGTTTTCTTCACCCCAAAACTCCATTACGCACGCGGTCAACTCGGGGGAGAAGGGCGTGGCCAGCCCATCGTCTTCAGAAGGTGGAGCCAGGAAAGCCCCGAACGACCAACCACAAATCAGTGGGTATGGCTTGGTAGGGCGTGTCATATAACCCGCGGCGCGACGCCCCCACCTCAGATGATTGAGGGAGAGAGATTCGTAAGGGGCCAGACGAGAGAGAGGGAGGACGAATTGCAAGTCCAGTTGAGATGCGCGTAAGAGTTCAGTGGAGGGACTGCTTGGTGAAGGAAGTGAAGGACGAAATCATTGAGGGAGCCAGAGAGTTGAAGGGAGCCCGAATAGAGAGCTCTGGGAAGGGAGACGCTGTTCCAACCAGCCTTGCCACGACAAGCTCCGACGTGTTGCTGCGTGCATCCCGGCCGTGTGGACCCGAGTGTGGAGAGTCGGCGGCTACTCACTCCCGGCCTGGCCGTTCTCCTGCGTCCAGCTGAACCTTCGTCCCCTTCCAGCCATTCGTTCCTGCCCTCATCCATCCTTTTGTGTACGTGAGTTTGTTTTGTTTGTGTTGTCCCTGGGGTTTAGTAAGACTGAATAGATAAGCTAGGAATTGCTCTGTGTCCTTCTGCTCCTTCCATTTCCCTGTAAATTACATTTCTTTTCTTCTCTGCTTTGGTTGTGTGTAAATAATTAATAAATCCCTGTGTTCTTTCTTTACCCCTTTTGCTTCTTCACATTCGGTCGCTTTAGAGGTTTCCACATTGAACACCTGTGGCACGATTTGGCCAACGTTTAGGATCGGGTTTAGTACTGCTAATGGTTTGAGCCGCGGGCTGCTAATCCACTCGGCAAATAACATCTTGCCCATGGTCTCGAACGGGGTTGCCCACCTGCTTTGTGGAAGGCTTGGCGGGGCGTATGGGAATCCTTTGACCGATCGCCTCGGCCAATTCGACCCCACAAAGGAGCGGGGTAGCCTCAGGATCGGAGATGGCCAGTGCAAATAGAAGGGGGATTAACCCCCCCCCCCCCCACCCCGCTAAGGGGAGTGCCGTGCTCCGTTTCCGTAACAGTATATTAAGCCCAGTTTTAAAAAATTAAAATAGGCCCTAAGCTAGCACATCGTATAGTTACTTCCTTAAGCTTCTTGTGACATTTATTGTATGTAGGTATTGGGGAGGACTGTCTGCTCTTTTCTTTTACCAAGTCTTACCAGGTAGGGCAAAGGGGGGCATTAAGCTCCAGGAGGCATGAGGCTCCACTACATTGTAAATGCATTATATTTACCTTCAAGATTTACAATGTAGTGGAGCCTAATGCCCCCTGGAGCTTAATGCCCCCCTTTGCCCTACAGTACCTACTACACCTACCTACTACCAACTACCTAACCTACTTATGCCATAGTGATGGGTAAAATAGTGGCAAGAGGCTTTGGCTTCGCCGGCTCATTGCGGCTATGCAGTAGGGTACTTGTACGGCAGATAGGTGAAATATTTGGGAGAATTGTGACTTTGATGATATAAGCACGAGAGTTGGTACACAGTTAGAGTATGCCCTAAGGAAGATATTTGGCTGTAGCGCCATCGCAGATTTGTCCTGTGACAACAATGGCGGCCATTTTACAAAATGGCCTCCATTGCTTGTTATTTTACATATATTTGGTACATTACTGTGTATAAACTGTTGTTGTGGTCATACAAGCTTGACATTTGGCACATAATTAAAGACCCCTAACTATAGGGTTATCATATTTTTGTCCTGTGACAACAATGTTTTTAAAATGGCCACCATTTATATGGTATATTATGGTATATGGTATGTGGTATATTAATTTGTATAAACTGTTGTTTGAATCATACAAGCATGGTATTTGCTACACAGTTAAATATTCTGACTATTAGAGTCATCACAGATGTGTCCAATAAAAATGGCGCCCAATTTTTAGTACGGCAGATAGGTGAAATATTTGGTAGAATTGTGCCTTTGATGATACAAGCACGAGAGTTGGCAAACAGTTAGAGTATGCCCTAAGGAAGATATTTGGCTGTAGGGCCATCGCATATTTGTCCTGTGACAACAATGGCGGCCATTTTTCAAAAAGGGACAAATCTGCGATGGCCCTACAGCCAAATATCTTTCTCAGGACATACTCTGACTGTGTGCCAAATGCCATGCTTGTATCATCAAAGGCAAAATTCCTGCGCCTATCTGCCATACTAATGGGGGCTATGACATTTTGTGTATTTTTACCCTCACCAAAAACGAGGGTATGTGTAACATAGTGTGATGTCATATCCTTTTTCCGGGCTCCACCACCTGTTGGGCGGCCTGGGGGCTTTTTCCTGTATGGGTCACTTCCGGGAATAAACCGCTGTTGGACGCTTGCTCTGTGTCTCTGAATCCCTCGATTAGCGATGCCATCAATCTCGTAAAGACTGTACAGTGGCGACGAGGAGCTGGACTGTGTGTTCGAGCTCACGTGTGGTGTTTTATTTTCATGATGGCGGTCGCCGGGGCCGGGATTTTGAGTGAGTTCAATCCGAGTTCAGATGACTGGGTTTATTTTTGCGAGAGACTGGATGAGTATTTTGTTGCCAATGGAATTGATGGCGCTGATGATGCACTTCGACGTCTTGTGCTATTCTGCTGACTGTGTGCGGATCCCAGATCTACAGGTTGATGAAGGATCTCCTATCACCCGAAGAACCCCGTGACAAGTCAAACGCTGCACTGGTTGAGTTGGTGCAGAGACTACAAACCCAGCCAGGGAAATCGTGTCAAGGTATAAGTTGTATACACACCAAAGAAGTTAGGGCCAATCGGCGAGTGAGTTTGTAGCCGATCTCAAACGTCTGGCTGAACACTGAGTTTGGAGCAACACTGGACGAGATGCTGAGAGACTTTTTTGTGATTTGAATTAACAGCGATTCCATCTTGCATAAACTGCTCTTGGAGACAGATGCAGACCTCAAGGTTACCGACATTGCCACTGCGTCTATGCAAGCTTATGAGGGTCTACGGGTCATCTCAAGGTCAACGCCGGACAACTTTCAAAGAGAAGTGTCAGATTTCTCCACCTCCATCTGCCCGCGAGATGTACAGTCCCAAGAGGTCTGGCGGCATGACCTGCTGGCGTTGCGGTGGTGGACATGGCGCATTCCAATGTCGGTATAAACAATTCACGTGCCACACTTGTGGGAAGAGGGGGCATTTGCAAGCCCGATATCCCAGACCCACCTCTTCCACTCACCATGTCGATGTCTACAATGACAATGCAGAGCCAACTGATCTGATCGCATGCTTCACGTAACCAGCAGCACATCAGGTGCTACTGCAGTCGAAGGTGAGAATGGTTCAGTTCTCTCTGTGGGCACCAGAAATACTGAACCTCCGTTTGTTGTGACGGTGACAATAGATCATTCCCCTGTGGAAATGGAGATCGATACTGGCGTTTCGAGATCTATCATGTGTGAAGGCATGTTCACCTCGCTGTATCCACAGGGTGGGGTTCTGGAGATCACACCTGTGTCGACTAAACTGAAGACAAATACCAGCGAAATTGTGCCTGTGATCGGCTCAGCCATTGTGTCTGTAGAGTACGATGGTGCGTCCCACGCTTTACCGTTGCTTGTCATAAAGGGCAACGGTCCAGCTTTGTTTGGCAGAGACTGGTTAAAGGTCATCAGACTCAACTGGCATAATGTGAACCATGTGTCCACCAGTGCCGGGTGCGCATCGATTGTCGACAAGTATCCTGATTTATTTTGTGGTGGTGTGGGCACTTTTAAAGGCACCAAGGTTAAGATTCACATGGATGTCGAGGCTACGCCTATTTTCCATAGGGCAAGACCTGTACCGTACATGATGTGAGCAAAAATTGAGCAGGAGCTCGATCGTCTTCTGGATGAAGGAATCATCGCCCCAGTTGAATACTCCGACTGGGCTGCTCCAATTGTACCCGTGCTGAAAGCTGATGGGAGCTTACGTATCTGTGGGGACTACAAGACTACCATAAATCGTCATTCAAATCTGGATGGATATCCTCTACCCAAGGCCGAACACCTGTTCACGGCTCTCATGGGAGGTGAGACATTTACAAGGTCAGACCTGACTAATGCTTATGCACAAATGGAACTTTCAGACGAATCTAAAACTTTCACCTGTATCAATACACACCGTGGACTGTTCGTGTACAATCGATGCCCTTTTGGCATTCGGTCCGCCGCGCCCATTTTCCAGCGAAAAATGGATAACTTATTACGAACCGTACTAGTCAGGTTCACTATGTTTTTTCGTTCAAAATTTTTGGAGATTAGCAAAACTATACATTTTTGGAATAATCAGAGCATGAGGAATCCAAAAATTAATGTTGGCATTTGCGTAGACACCTTTGCGAAAATGACATTCAGGACAGTGATGAAGATCTGTAAAAGCATATTCCTGAACGGTATAGACCTTGTAGATCCTGTGTATAGGACTTATAGTTCAATCTGATACTAACAAGGCTGCTTTCTTGATTTATAAACCCATACCTATAACTTCAAAGGACTTGTAATATCATGTATTATGTAATACAGTTATATCACAAATATAAAGACAATGGTTTTCAAACACCTTTGTTTGTTGCTTTTCAATAATCCTGAGCACTATTTTGGGGCCATTATTAGATTCCTTGACCCAGAAAACATAGGATTAGCACATTTAATTAAGTTTCTAGGTTGACTAGAAGCAGAGATAGCGCAAAATATGTATTTTATGGCGGCCATTTTGGAAATCAAACATGGCGGCCATGCAGGTGTCTGTGCAAATGCCAACATTGATTTTTCGGATTCTCCATGCTTTGATGATTCCAAAAATGTACAGGTTTGCTAATCTCCCAAAATTTTGAACGAAATTCTATTTGTTAACATAGTGAACCTGACTATACTCAGCACGGTTGTGTTTTAGGATGATGTATTGGTGACCGGCCGGCCAGCCCAGGAACACCTCCAGAACCTGAATGAAGTGCTTAGCCGTCTCTCCGGTGCAGGTCTTCGTCTCCGTCATGATAAATGTGTCTTCATGACCCCTGATGTTGAGTACTTGGGTCATCGCATCATGCAGAAAGGCATTTTCCCCCACCAGGTAAAGTGGAAGCTATCAAGAACGCTCCCTCTCCCACCAATGTGTCTGAGGTTCAGGCTTTTCTCGGAATGTTAAGCTAGTTTGGTAATTTCCTCCAAAACCTGAGTACAGTCTTGGAACCGTTGCACATTTTGTTACGCAAAGGCATCCATTGGAAATGGGGTTCTGCTCAAGAGAAAGCTTTCAGGGATGCAAAAACCTTGTTATGCACTTCACCATTGCTTGTACATTACGACCCCATGAAAGAGCTCACGTTGAGCTGTGACAGTTCATCTTACGGAGTAGGTTGTGCACTATTGCAAACCAACGATGATGGTCTTTTGCAACCTGTTGCAGATGCATCGAGGAAACTGTCAATAACGGAACGTAGGTATGGGCAGGTTGACCGCGAGGCACTTTCTTGCATTTTTGGAGTAGGCAAAATGCACCAGTACCTTTATGGCCGACATAACATATAGGAAAGTGACAACAAACCCCTCCTCGGTCTGTTGGGGGAGGATAAGGCAGTATCACCGACTTCATCTGGTCAGGTGCAACGTTGGGCTCTAACCATTGCGTTAGAGCAATGGCTCTAACCAACGTTCGTGCCTGACCAATGGCCTTCCAGTCGAGGATGTTTCACCCACTGTGGGCGGTTTCATTACCGAACCACCGGTTGCTGTTAGGCCTTCGAGCCGCAAATGTCGTGCGCCTTGATCTTTAAGGGGGGAATTGTAACATACTGTGATGTCATATCCTTTTTCCGGGCTCCGCCACCTGTTGGGCGCCCTGAGGGCTTTTTCCTGTATCGTCACTTCCGGGAATAAACCGCTGTTGGATGCTTGTTCTGTGTCTCTGAATCCCTCGATTTTGGATGCCATCAATCTCGTAAAGACTTTACAGTATGGCATTTGAGACTGTTAGTCTGTCTGTTTGTCCGCACAGAATAAATATGATTTTTTTCTGCAACCGTTGGTCCGATTGACAGGAAATTTTCACCATAGGTGCAACTGCACCTGTTTAATTTTTTTAATGATAATTATGACGCCATATGTCACATAGTATGGCGCCATCTTGGAAAAACTGAAAAAAAAATTACACCTCTATATCTCCGTAAGCGCTGCCTAGAAAAAATTGAGACGGCTCATGGGGAATAAATGGGGAATTTATTTTCCATGGGGAATAAAATATGTTAATGATGATGTCATAGGTTCCTCCATTATGACTTCATAATTCGACAAGTACAAAGCTTCATCGATCAAGATGATATTTCTTGAGTGTCATCTCAGAATAAATTGGTGGAGAAAAAAAATGATGATGTCATCGGTCACGTGGTTCGGCCGCCATATTTATTTTAACACAAAAGACATAAAAAACCACGAAAAACACGTGCTGGTGAGGGTCTGCAATCTCTGATTGACCTTTCTTGTTCCTGTTATTTGGAGGACGGAGGTTATGTTTTCACCCTTTTTGGCTGTTTGTGTGCAGCAAATCTGAAACATCTGTGGATGGATTCGGATGAAACTTGGTGGATAGGTTTGGTGCGTGACAAGGATGAATTGATTAGATTTTGGTGAAGATCCAAATCCGGATCCGGATACTAGAATTAATTTTTTTTTTTAGTGTGAATCTTCACCATTGAGAAGAAGTAGACCATTCCTTTTCCATCTCCAGATGCAGAGGGCTGCCGAAGCAGTTTCCTTAGCCATTGAGGCAAAATACTGGGCGGGTCACCACTCTAACACAGGACACTCGAGTGGCTCATTCATCCCAGTAAGCATGGATTACTAATTTTGCCAACCTTGGCAGAATAACAAGTTCAGTCAACCCCATCCGGTGTTAATTGCAACGGAATGCACAGGGGCTTGAACTCAGGACCCTGAGATCTCAAGCCAGCCACCTTAACCGTTAATCCGTCAAGGCAACACCAAGCTTTGTTCGGCGTATGTATAATAAAGAGTTCCATCATGGCTGCTCACTGAAGGAGGAGTGTGTCTCAATCATTCCCGGCATTCTGGGCTACTGTTACAGGAATTAGGAACATTGTGCTTGGTGTTGCCCGACGGTCTTTGTGCTTCGGGTCTGCAATCCTGTTTAGGCTCTCGTCGTCTTTTTCCTTCAGATCCATGAACCCACACTGCTGCACCGTTTATATACAAATAAACTGCCTTAAAGTCAGAAAAGTTAACCAACTGCAACTTTTCCAATCCGTAACCTATTTGAATCCGAAGGCCGACCCCCCATTTGTACTTTTTTTTTTTTTTGCACGTTAGATAATAATTTGATTTTCGTACTAATTATTTTCCCCAACCACATTAACTCCTCTCATTTATGTAAACTTCCCTTCTATTTCCTCTTTATTCTTCCTTGCTCTTCTTTATCCCATTCGACTTTGGAGGGTATCAATTTAGGCCTTAAATTTTAAAATATCCCTCCTAATATCTCGCCTAAATCCTCTGCTAGTTCTATTTCCATTCCATCAATGCAGGTAAAACCGCTTTTGGAGGGCGCGAGCCACGAAAATGATTCAACGTCCAACAGTTGCGTGACGTCATACGTCGCGGAGACGCAGCGTTTGAGCAGGATGTCCAACAGCACGTTGTGACCTAACGGCGTGAGTCATTCGTTGACTCAACCAAAAGTAAACGATTTCATTGCTTCATCTCTGTGTTCATATTATTATCTTGCCAAAACGAAGTTTTTGCAAGATGTATCAGTCAGCTTGTATGTTTGTTTGTTTGTTTGTTTGTTTTTTTGTTTGTTTTTTTGTTTGTGGTTAATCATTTTTTTTTCACGTTTAGATCACTCTGTAGACCACAGTTATTATTGGAAACTCCTGTAACTTCGCATATCAGAGTCCTATAGAGATACCCTTCAGCACACAAAATTTTGAAGGTCAAGGTCAAAGGTCAAGGTCACTTTGCGGTCAATCATGGAGGTCAACGAAACCCTTATTTTTTGAGTAACTTTGATCGGATCGTCTCCAAACTTGGTGGGTATATAGGGTGTGGTATGGCGCTCAGCTGATTAGTTTTTGGTGTCGATCGGCCTTGACCTTCAAGGTCATTTTGAAGGTCATTCATTTGTTTGTGGTTAATCATTTTTTTTCACGTTTAGATCACTCTGTAGACCACAGTTATTATTGGAAACTCCTGTAACTTCGCATATCAGAGTCCTATAGAGATACCCTTCAGCACACAAAATTTTGAAGGTCAAGGTCAAAGGTCAAGGTCACTTTGTGGTCAATCATGGAGGTCGACGAAACACTAATTTTTTGAGTAACTTTGATCGGATCGTCTCCAAACTTCATGGGAATCTAGTATATGGTCCGGCGCTCAGCTGATTAGTTTTTGGTGGCGATCGGCCTTGACCTTCATGGTTAGCGCTGGAGGTCGAAAATTATTGACCCCAAGGTCAAATTTTGAAATCGTAGGTACCATATCGAGTAATACCTCATATGAATGCCCTTGATGAGTGCTTCCCAGATCTGTAAACAGTTTGACGCTATGACGTCATTTGATGACGTCATGACGAAAAAACGGAATTTTCATGAAAAAATTATTTCCTCAGTTCTCATCAAAATCTTTCAATATTTCATGTGCGTTGGTCATGAAGACATACTATTCACCATACGAAATTATTAAGGTCAAGGTCAAATGGCAAGATACGGTTCACCCTGTGGGTGACATATGTTCATTTTGAATTGTTATCTTTACCAATGCCAAGTTTATTCTAAAACAAACAAAAAAATAAACAGCATAGATTGATTCCAGGGCTATCGAGACAAAGCTCTGTCACTATGTATGAGGCACCATCGAAGGAGACAGGACTTTATACTTCGGAAAGGAAAGATGGCGAGGGGATTTGATAGAGATGTTTAAGATAATAAAGGATGTGGACAAGATAGGTAAGGTGGAGGTTTTGAGCAGAATGGACAGTAAGGAGCATGGCTAACATATATATATATATATATATATATATATATATCTACACAGTCATGTGAAAAAGTAAGTCCACCCCATGTAATGTTTTGACTTTTTCAACATATTTCAACATACAGCTATTTGATCTTCATTTCAACAATATTGACAGATAAAGGTGATATAATATAACAAATATCGTGAAACATTTACATTTTGTAGTCCATTATATAATTTAAATAAACATAAATGCAAATTTCGCATGTGGAAAAAGTAAGTACACCCCTACATTTATCACTACTTCAAATACCTAACATTAGAATCAGGTGCACCAGCTCAGGTGCAAGTGATTAGAACATCGTTAGAGAGGATCTTTGAGGAACCTGTCTTATTTAAACTACAGACATTTAGTTTGGTTTGCTCTTTGTTGTTGAAGTGTGTGGCATCACCATGCCGAGATCAAAAGAGCTCTCTGAGGCCTTCAGAAAGAAGGTTTCAATACCCACGAGTCTGGGAAGAGATTTAAAAAGATCTCCAAACAATTTGAAATCAATCATTTGACTGTCCAGAAGATCATCTACAAGTAGAGAAGATTCCAAACAACTGCCAACTTGTTCAGGCCAGGCCGCCCCAGCAAGTTCAGCCCGAGAGCAGACCGCAAGATGCTGAAAGAAGTCTCTAAGAACCCCAGAATGTCATCACGGGACCTACAGGTAGCTCTTGCCACTGTTGATGTCAAAGTGCACGACTCTACCATTAGAAAGAGGCTGCACAAATTTGATCCACATGGGAGGTGTGCCAGGAGGAAACCTTTGCTATCCAGAAAGAACATCAGGGCAAGACTAAAGTTTGCCAATGAACACCGAGGCAAAGACCAGCACTTCTGGAACAATGTGCTATGGACAGATGAGTCAAAGGTGGAGCTATTTGGCCACAGTACCAGAAGATATGTTTGGCGAAAACCAAAGACAGCATTTGACCACAAGAACCTGATACCAACTGTAAAGCATGATGGTGGAAATATTATGGTTTGGGGCAGCTTTGCTGCATCAGGGCCTGGGCAGCTCACCATCACAGAATCCACTATGAATTCTTAATTGTACCAGAGGGTGCTTGAGGATAATGTGAGGCCATCTGTCGGAAAGTTGAAGCTCAACCGAAGGTGGACCTTGCAACATGACAATGACCCTAAACATACCAGTTAATCCACCAAGGGATGGCTGAAAAGAAAGAAATGGAGGGTTCTGGAATGGCCAAGTCAACGCCCGGATCTAAATTCCATCGAGATGTTGTGGGGGGATTTGAAACGAGCTGTGCATGCAAGGAATCCCTCAAACATCGCACAGCTGAAAGAATTCTGCATGGAGGAGTGGGCAAAAATTTCTCCCAGCCGATGTCAGAGACTGGTAGACAGTTACAAGAAATGCCTACTTGAGGTTGTTTCTGCGAAAGGGGGCAATACCACCTATTAGAGCCAAGGGTGTACTTACTTTTTCCACATGCAAAATTTGCATTTATGTTTATTTAAATTATACAATGGACTACAAAATGTACATGTTTCATGGTATTTGTTATATTATATCACCTTTATCTGTCAATATTGTTGAAATGAAGATCAAATAGCTGTATGTTGAAATATGTTGAAAAAGTCAAAACTTTACATGGGGTGTACTTACTTTTTCAAGTGACTGTATATATATATATATATATATATATATATATATATATATATATATATATATATACAGTCATAGCCAAAAATATTGGCACCCTTGCGCTTTTTTCAAATAACTCTTATTAAATAAAATAAAAAAATAGAAACTTTTACTCAAATAAAAAGTTGAAATTGACAAAAGTATTTGGTCTCCACAATTCTTGATTTCACTGTTCATATTACAGAACCTTTGTTTATGATTCAGAACTTCATATATCCTTTTAAATAAGAAAAAAAGAAAAAGAAATGGTATTGACAAAACTATTGACACCCAAAATTTAATATTTGGTAGCACAGCCTTTGAACAAAATAACTGCAGTGAAGCATTTCCTATAGCCATGAATGAGCTTCCTACTCCTCTCTACTGGCAGTTTGGCCCACTCTTCTTGTGAAAACTGCTCCAGTTCTCCCAGATTTGAAGGGTGCCTTTTCCCAACTGCTGTATTTAGATCTCCCCACAGGTGTTCAAAGGGATTTAGATCTGGACTCATTGCTGGCCACTTCAGAACAGTCCAGCGTTTTGTCTTGAACCTCTTTGACAGTTGATCGAGGTGCTCTCTCCACCATTCGAACAATCCTTCGGCTGCAATCTTCGATCAAGTTTTCTCTTGCGGCCACGTCCATGGAGGTTGGCTGCAGTGCCATGGGCCTTAAACATCCTGATAACATTGTGTACAGTGGACACAGGAACATCAAGGTCTCTGGAAATGGACTTGTAGCCTTGAGATTGTCCATGCTTGGTTACAATCTTGTGTCTGACCTCCTCAGACAATTCTCTGGTTTTCTTTCTTTTCTCCCTGCTCATTGTGGTACACACAGTGACACAAAACAGCAGAATGACTCCTTTTCCCCATTCAAACTGGATGAATGAGTGATTTTTATATTGCAGGCACCTGCAACTCACCATTGCAGAGTTCAATTCCAAAGGAAAGGAGAATCACCTGCTCAAAATCTAATTATTTGTAACTTCGAAAAGGTGCCAATAATAGTGTCTGTGCCATTTTAGGATTTGTGTGGAATAAGCTAAGATTTCATAATTTTTTCAGCTTTTTTGTTTTGTTCCACTGCAATTCAAAGAAATACATATGGGGATACTAAAATATTTTTAAATTTCAACAATATTCTGGAAGAAATGGTGCATTTGAAAAAAGTGCAAGGGTGCCAATATTTTTGGATACATATATATATATATATATATATATATATATATATATATATATATATATATATATATATATATATATATATATATATATATACATATATATATATATATATATATATACATATATATATACGTATATATATATATATATATACGTATATATATATACAGTATATATATATGTGTATATATATATATATATGTATATATATATATATATATATATATATATATATATATATATATATATATATATATATATCAGTCACTATGCGACCTTCATATCATCAGTGGAGAACCGCCAGCAAGGTGTCCCATACAGCTGCTGCTGCACCTTGCTGGGAGCGATACGCACCGCCTGCCACGCGGTGACGTTATCTCTGGTATCCACTCATCATATGGAGTCGACCTGCGTCGACTGTATGTATGTATATATATATATATATATATATATATATATATATATATACATATATAAATAAAAATAAAGGCAGTGTCCATCAGTCCATCTGTCTCCTCCATAACTCCAAAACCATGAAATCTAGCGGCCCCAAACTTTGCATGCATACACCTGGACATGCAGCAGATTGCAAGGATGAAAACTGGGTGTTTGGGTGTTATAACACCCTTTTTGAAGATGATTAACGAGGTGCTCATCAGAAAAAAACCCGATATGGTGGCTTACCAATATGGTGGCCCGCCATATTAGTCAGCCCACTGCACCTCGCTGGGTTATTAAGCCGCCATTTTGTTTTGGCCTACTCAAACGTGCCTTGCCTTAGAAACACGATAGATTATCATTACATTTGATTATCATTACACCATTACATTTAATTGAAGCACATCATCAAAATCTGGATTCGGATATGAGGATTGGATGCTTTAGACTAAATAATGTCCAAATCTGGAGTGGAATCTTACAAAAGTCACCATATCTAGCGATTGGTGAACGCTATTCAGGCAGCTTTTGCAAGCCATTCCGTTACAGTAGACAGAGCTGCCTTTTTGTTTTTATTCAGGCTGCTTTTGCAAGCCATGGCATTACAGTAGACAGAGCTCACATTTTTATGCGATATACATTCATTGTATTAATAGATCGTTATATTAATATACCGATGAAAATATACTTATTAAAAAAACAACAAATCAAATTTCGCGTTTGGAACTCAAATCAAACGTCCGCCATGTCGAACTGTATCATTGTAAGTGTAAGGATGTGGCGGACACGAAAGCCCACTGGCGCGGTGACATCATTCCGCGCACCAAGTGGGCGGCGGCCACGCCCAAGGGGTAGGCGTGGCCTCAGGATATACACCGGGCGCGCAGCCCGGAGCGCGCCAGTGCTACAGTGACCTCTTTGAATAAAGAACATTAAACTTACCGCGTTGTCCGCTTCCTCCTTGGTAGCAAGTCGTGCGCGTAGCACCGCGTGCTTCATTGGTGACCTCCGACATTCGAGTCAGCCGTCGCTGACCACCCGAAACCGCCGCAACAATGGCTACCAACGCGGTCTCCATCAAGCTCCCCGAATTCTGGGAGTCAGAAGCCGAAGTTTGGTTCCTGCAGGCAGAAGCCCAGTTCCGACTTCGAGGCATCACGGTGGACGAGACCATGTACTGCCACGTGGTCGCCGCCCTCGGGCCCGGCACGGCCACCCGCGTCGTATCGGTCCTAAGGGATCCACCTGCCGACGGCAAGTACGAGGCGGTCAAGCGTCTCCTCCTCGCCACGTTCGGCCTTACGGTGGACGCACGGGCCGATCGCCTCTTGGACCTCCCCGACATCGGGGACACGCGACCGTCGGTCCGTATGGACCATATGCTGGCGCTCATGGACGACGAAACCCCGAACGCTCTATTCCGGGCGTTGTTTCGACGCCAGCTGCCAGCACGAGTCCGCCTCGCTTTGGCTGGTTCCGCGGTAACGGAACCCCGTGCGCTCGCTGCCGAGGCCGACAAATACTACGCGGCTTTGGACACGCAGGCGAGTCTTGGCGCGGTTGCCGCTCCCGCGGCTTTCCCCGATGCACCGCACCTCGTGTCCACCGTCACGCCCCGCCCACCACCACCGCCGCCGCCGCGAAGAAAACCGCGGCCTCCGACGCCGCAGCTGCCCGCCTGGTGTTTCTTCCACGCCAAGTTCGGCCACGAGGCTCGGCAGTGTCGCCCGCCGTGCTCATTCGGCAGGTCGGGAAACGGGCGAGCCGGCGCTCGGTGGCAATGGTGAGCGTCGGCAATTCAAACAGCCTTCTGTACATAACGGACACCTTGTCCGGGCGCCGTTACCTGTGCGACACGGGGGCGCAGGTGAGTGTCGTTCCTGCCGGTACGTCCGACAAGCACACCGCGGGCCGAGGTCCCGCGCTGCTTGCGGCCAATGGTACGTCTATACACACGTACGGAAAACGCTGTCTCTCTCTGCGGTTCGGAGGGCAGGTTTTCCGTTGGTCGTTCGTTACGGCCGACGTGCCCATGGCACTGCTCGGCGCGGACTTCTTATGTGCTAATGGATTACTGGTCGATGTAAAGCGCAGAAGGCTTGTCCAGGCTGAGATGTTCAGCTCGCTCGCGTGCGCGCTGCCCGCCTCGTTGAGCAGCTCACAGAGCGGCTCACCGAGCGGCTCGCCGAGTGGCTTGCTGAGCGGTTCCGTTCCGGCCAGGTTCATCTGTACGCTTCCGGCAGCGGACGAATTCGCCCACCTCCTCGCGGGTTTCCCGGCCCTCACGCGGCCCACCTTCTCGGCGGGGACCGTCAAGCACGGGGTGGAACATCACATCCCCACCGCCGGGCCACCGGTCTACGCCCGGGCATGCCGCCTCGAGCCGACGAAGCTCGCCGTAGCTAAAGCGGAGTTCGCTACGCTGGAGAGGCTCGGCATCATGCGGCGCTCCGAGAGCGCGTGGGCGTCCCCGCTCCACATCGTGCCCAAGCCCGGCGGGGGATGGCGACCGTGCGGGGACTACCGGCGCCTCAACGACGCCACCACCCCCGACCGCTACCCCGTCCCCCACATCCAGGACTTCTCCGCCCGGTTGGCGGGGATGTCCTTCTTTTCAAAGGTGGACCTCGTACGCGGCTACCATCAGGTCCCTGTCAGGCCGGAGGACATCCCGAAGACGGCTGTCATCACGCCATTCGGGCTTTTCGAATTTCTTCGGATGCCCTTCGGTTTGGAAAATGCGGCTCAGGCGTTCCAGCGCCTCATGGACAGCGTCTTTCGCGGCTTGGATTTTTTGTACGTCTACCTGGACGACATCCTCGTCGCCAGCGCGTCCCGTGAAGAGCACCTTCGTCACCTCCGCATGCTCTTCGAATGTCTGGGCCAGCACGGCCTGATCGTGAACCCTGCCAAGTGCCGGTTCGGTGTCGCTGAAATCGACTTTTTGGGGCACCGCGTCACCAGGCACGAGGCCGTCCCCCTACCGGCCAAGGTGGAGGCAGTGAAGGGGTTTCCGCGCCCCCGCACGATCAAGGGGCTCCAGGAGTTCCTGGGCATGGTAAACCTTTACCATCGGTTCCTGCCCCGCATCGCCCATCGGTCCAAGCCGCTGGTTTTCGCGATGGGCAAGGTCGCCGAGCCGTGGTCGGCCCGGCAACAGCATCACCTCGCGGCCGTGTCCGAGTACACGACGGACATTCGACACGTCGCGGGAAAGGACAACCCGGTGGCCGACTGCCTTTCCCGGGCCGTCGCCCACGCAGTCCACCTTGGCATCGACTATGCCCGGATGGCGGCAGACCAGGCCGCAGACCCCGGGGTCCAGGCCTTGCGGACCGCCGTCACGGGCGGCCGCGTCACCGAGGTGCCCTTCGACGGCGCGGGCACGGCCCTCGTTTGTGACGTCTCCCTCGGGCGGCCTCGCCCCATCGTGCCCGCAGGCTGGCAGCGCCAGGTTTTTGACGCCATCCACGGCCTGTCCCACCCAGGCACGAAGGCCTCCCAGAGGTTGGTCGCCGACAACTTTGTCTGGCATGGCCTCCGGAAGGCCGTCCGCGGCTGGACCAGGACATGCCTCGCGTGCCAGCGCGCGAAGGTGCACCGGCATACCCAGGCCCCATTGGCCCCGTTTACGGTGCCGGCACGTAGGTTCGACCACGTGCACGTGGACCTGGTGGGACCTCTGCCCCCCCTCACGGGGTTTCACCCATGTCCTTACCATGGTGGACCGCACCACCCGGTGGCCGGAGGCCGTGCCTTTGGCGGCGACGACGGCGGCAGACGTCGCGCAGGCGTTCATCGCCACCTGGGTCGCCCGGTTCGGCACCCCCTCGGACATCTCGTCCGACCGCGGCCCCCAGTTCACCTCGGAGCTCTGGGCTGCGGTCGCGCGGGGGCTCGGGGTCCAGCTGCACCGAACCACGGCCTACCAGCCCCAGGCCAACGGCCTGTGCGAGCGGTTCCACCGCTCGTTGAAGGCCGCGCTCCGGGCCACCCTCCGCGACGGCGGCTGGGTCGACAGGCTCCCCTGGGTCCTGCTGGGCCTCCGGACGGCGCCCAAGGAGGACCTGCGCGCATCTGCGGTGGAGTTGGTCTTTGGACAACCGCTGCGGGTGCCGGGCGAGTTCCTCCCCGACCCCACGGCACCTTGGTCCGCGGCGCAGGAGCGTTCTGCGCTGCAGGAGACCGCCCGGAGGTTCGCCCCGGTGCCGACGGCGCACCACGGGCACCCTCCTACACACGTCGCCCCGGAGCTTCGCACCGCGGAGTACGTCTTCGTCCGGCACGACGCCCACCGGACACCACTGCGGCCCCCGTACGACGGGCCTTTCCGCGTGCTGGAGACCGGGGTGAAACATTTCACCCTGGACATCGGCGGCACTCCTGACCGGGTCTCCATAGACCGCCTCAAGCTGGCCCACCTCGACGTGGACCACCCACCGCCGATGGCTCGGCCCCCGCGTCGGGGCCGCCCCCCTGCGAGCGGACCCCCGGTACCACCCAGCACCGCAGGCACGCCGCCCCCCGGTCCGGCACCCATCCCGAGTACAGCCGGGGGCATCCCACCTGGCATCCCTGCACCCTGGACGCCGCCTGTCGCCTGAGGGCGCTTCGGCCGGGTCATCCGTTTGCCCCGCAAACTGGCCCTCCAGGTGCGCGGGAATTCTGGGGGGGCGCGTGTGGCGGACACGAAAGCCCACTGGCGTGGTGACATCATTCCGCGCACCAAGTGGGCGGCGGCCACGCCCGAGGGGTAGGCTTGGCCTCAGGATATACACCGGGCGCGCAGCCCGGAGCGCGCCAGTGCTACAGTGACCTCTTTGAATAAAGAACATTAAACTTACCGCGTTGTCTGCTTCCTCCTTGGTAGCAAGTCACGCGCGTCGCACCGCGTGCTTCAAGGACGATATTTTGTGTGCTCTCAGTGGTCTCCACATTTCGCTGATTTGCTGCTTGATTTTCAAATTTATAGAAGACTATTTAACCCTCTGGAGTCTACTATTATTATTATTAATTATTATTATTATTACTAGGGCATGCCCGTACTATATATATGCCCGTACTATATATATATCTAAAATTATATCCCCCCCCCCTCTATTTACATGAAATGGTTTGGTCCATTCGCAACGCCAAAGCGAACGGCGAACGGCTTGCGAGTACGGTGACAATCCCCCCCCCCCTCTATTTACATGAAATGGTTTGGTCCATTCGCAACGACCACAGAACCCCCCCCTCTATTTACATGAAATGGTTTGGTCCATTCGCAACGCCAAAGCGAACGGCGAACGGCTAAATCGCCATAGCTCGGTAACTACTTGTCCGATTAATTTCAAACCTTGAAAAGGCACATCCTCGGGTCCCCAGCAATATACCTGGCAAGTTTAAAGTATATCGGACCGGTAGTTGTCGAGAAACAGCGGTCACAGACAAACATACATACATACATACATACAAACATACAAACATACAAACATACACACAGAGATTACTGGAATTATAGATAGATTATTATTATACCCTCTGGAATCTACTATTACTAGTACCCTACTGCCAAGCCCCAATGAGCCGGTGAAGCCAAAGCCTCTTGCCACTATTTTACCCATCACTATTGCATAAGTAGGTTAGGTAGTTGGTCCTATTCTCCTATTCAACTGGTAGTTGAATAGGTAGTTGGTAAACAAACTCCTATTCAACTTTTTCGCAATTGTTTATGCATACTTCCGCATCCGCAAGATGGCGGCCTCGGTGGAGCGATTTGTTGCGTCAAAGCTTCAAAATTCTCAAAGGATTCAGCAAAATCTGGCTTTTCAACATAATATGTCTGCGTTCATTCACAACACCGGCTTCGCCGGCTGTTATTATTATTATTATATATTATGCACATCAAATCCAGGAGGCGGTAATTGCGCGGTAAATTTGAATGTGGTTAGAGCCGATAAATTCGGCTTGTCGACATTTCGGTGCATGCGTGAAGCCGATAGAATCGGCTTCTCGACTCCAGAGAGTTAAAGGTAAATCTTTGTGGTTCCCGCTTTTGTGTTTGGTGTACTTCCTCTGTGCTGTCCACCGGAAAACAAATTAACGCTTTTTCTCAGTCGGAACTGCTGCTAAGCTCAATTCCGCAGCTTCAATTTTTAAATCTGGCTCAGGTTAAGAGTCTCCGGCCATCATAACCTATCATTCTCATTGCATATCATTCTCTTCGCTAACTCCCACTCTCCCCTCACCTTTTCTACCCCCACCCCCCTCTCTCTCTGTTCCCTCCTCACTTTTCCGTCATTATAAAGTGCCACACACTCCTTCCACACACCTCCTTCCCTTCTCTCTCTCCTCCCTGCTCCTCCCCTCCTTACTCCCCCAACCCTCCTCACCCCCTCACTCCTCTCTCCCCCTTTTTCCCCTCCCCTCCTCTGTTCCCCTTCCCTACCCTTCACTCCCCCCTTCCCCTTCCCTCCCTCTTCCTTCTCTCCTCCCTCCTCCTATCCCCCTCCTCCTTTCCCTCCTCCCCCTCCCCTCTCTCTCCCCCCCCCCTTCCCTCTCTCCCCCCCCCCTTCCCTCTCTCTCCCCCCCCCTCCCCTTCCCCTCCTCTCCCTCCTCTCCCTCTTCACCTCAGCCACTCTCTTCATATTCCCATCAGGAAGCGACTCAGTGTTACACAGCAACGTCGGCTACTTTTGCTAGTAATCAATAAACAAAATGGTTGAACGTGTCCGTAATTTAATTTCAATTTTTCAACATGGCCCATTTGAAATTTAAGATTCTTTTTAAACTGAACAACTATCCTTAGGGTCCCACACATGGAGAGGATGATTGAGAAGCGACAGACTCGACCTGGTGCGTGTGAGGGGTGTGAGGTTTGGATGTAATGTATGCATCCACATCCCAATCCCTACATTGGAGTAAGATTTCATCTGTATTTTTTCCCGAATTTATTAACTCCGCAACCAAAGGTGGATGGAGGTAATGTTTCGCCCGTCTGTCTGTGAACAGGATATCTCAAAACGTTGTGGGACAGATTCAGACAAAATTTGGTGGAGATGTTGGGGTATGTGACAAAAACGAATCGATTAGATTTCGGTGAAGATATGAATAGATGTGTGTGTGTGTGTGTGTGTATTATGCATGTGTGTATTATGCATGTGTGTGTGTGTGTGTGTGTGTGTGTGTGTGTGTGTGTGTGTGTGTGTGTGTGTGTGTGTGTGTGTGTGTGTGTGTGTGTGTATTTGCATGTGTGTGGATATTGTTACTTTGTAGGGGGTAGACAATGCATACCTTAGTCCACGTAGAATTGTATAGTTAGTGTGCTCTGACTGTCGTGAAGAAGAAGAAACCCCATGTATCATAAGTCAGAAATTTGTTTTGAACGGATGTCGTGTGAGCATGTATCTTCGTTCCAATCACGAGGGGTTGGGTTATGTTAATTAGTTAGGGATTATGGGTAATTAATCCCCTGTATGTAATGGCCCTCTTATTTTTCCTCTGTTCCTCATGACAATGCAGCACACATAGGAAGAAATCTTGCATTTATGACACTAAATAAAAGTGACCGGTGAACACGATGAACAAGACATTGAACAATACCGCTGGTACTGTCAGCAAGCCACATCACCACATCAAGCAGGCAGGTTCGGGAGGCCACGCCCTGAAGAGCAACTATTGGTCAGGACACCAAGAGTGATGAGATGGCACTAGCTGATAGGAGCGGCCAGGCAGACGTCGACGGATGACGTAAGAGCCTTGAGTACAAAGGATTGTGTCCCCGACATTTTGTCCTCTTGAGCAAGGGACATTCATTGAGAACGGTCACAATTTTGTATATCTTTCTGAGCTGGCCTCCATAGCGAATGGTGACAGATACGGTTCTCAGCATCTGCAGTTCATAAACAGCAGTCACACATATGGTTGAGCTGGACTTGGAGATGTTGGTGGAAGGCGAACGCATTTGCGTGCTCTCCTTGCGCGGGGGTTCCGATTGAAGGCACGGGCCCTATTTCTTTTCCTTGGCATATCGGTGTTGGTGAACAAGATCGACGGGGACGTTTTCACGTACCCATTTTTTCATTGACTAACATTTTTGTGCGATAGTTGTCCCCGTCGCACAGCGGAGCGAAAGGGGGACGATGGTTTTCCCCTCCGTCCGTGTGTCCGTCCGTCCATGCGTGCGTGTGTGCGTGCGTGTTTGCGTGCGGGCGTGCGTGCATAAGCGAACGACCGCATTTGAATTTGGTGTGTGGGTGCAACCCACGTCAAAATCCAAGATGGCCGCCGCCATGTATGTCTGATGCCATGTATGTCTGAACCTTGTGAGATGAATATCTTGAAAAAAAGCAAAGTACCAACTTCTAATCTGGTGTGTGGCTGTATCTAGGCACAAGGAAGAACGCTGTTTAAAATTGGGTCGCCACGTCAAAATCAAAGATGGCCACCGCCATGTATGTCTGAACCTTGTGAGATGAATATCTTGAAAAATAAGCGAAGTACCAACTTCTAATCTGGTGTGGGTGTATCTCGGCACAAGGAAGAACGCTGTTTAAAATTGGGTCGCCACGTCAAAATCCAAGATGGCCGCCGCCATGTATGTCTGAACCTTGTGAGCGGGAATATCTTGAAAAATAAGCGAAGTACCAACTTCTAATCTGGTGTGTGGGTGTATCTAGGCATAAGGAAGAACGCTATTGAAAATTGGGTCGCCACGTCAAAATCAAGATGGCCGCCTCCATGTATGTCTGAACCTTGTGAGCGAAATATCATATCATAGCAAGTTTTCTGCGTCTTCCACTTTGTCAACTCACATCACTTCACCGACGGGGGACCTAGGCGTAACGCTTGTTAATCTTCCCTCCCAGCTTCCTCGCTCCACCCTCCTTCCTTTCTCCCTCTCCTCCTCCCATTTCTCTCTCCCCCTCCTACTCCACTCCATTTCCTCCCCCTCCCCTTTTCCACCCCTCCTCCTCTCCTCACCCCTTCCCCTTTCCTCCTCACCTCCCACCTCCCCTTCTCCCTCAACTCCCCCCCCCCCCCCCCCCCCCCATTCATATTCCCATCAGGAAGCGACTCGTTGCTGGGTACTTTTGCTAGTAATATATATATATATTATATTATATATATATATATATAATATAATATATACACACACACACACACACACACACACCACACACACACACACACACACACACACACACACACACACACACACACACACTTATTTAAAAAACTAGAGCAATGTGACTATCGCCAATATGGCTCTGCATAGTCCCACAATAGGTAGATTCCCTCATTCACTATCCGACAAATAAACAAGTTTTGATTGAAATCCCTGCAGCTGTTTTCAAGCGTCATATTTTCACCAGCCATGACAGGTTTCACATCGATTGGTGAAGCCGTTTCAGTGAAGGGATTTTTTTTAATATCGGCTTTCAAGCTAATATGGCTGCCATACCAAATGACATATGACCTTAAAAGTATACACTCTCCATATGTATGGGTAGGGGATCATGTTTGTGAAGTTTCGTGTTCATTGGGTAAGGTTAGTTTTTCTATCCAAGATGGCTGCCAAACCACATGACCTAGGATGTCAACATTTTCAAACTACATGCAACAATGATGTTGTGATATTTGTTAATTTTGGATTGATAGGGTAAACGGTTCAGACACATCATTATTTAATATTTTCCTTCAATCCAATATGGCTGCCACACCACGTGACCAATGATGTTCTCGGAATCATCTTTTAATCGCCATGCCAAGTCAATGACACACAGTTTCGACTCAATCGATGTGGTGGTTTGGGAGACGATGTTTTTTTGGAGGTTTTAGGTTAAATCCAATATGGCTGCCAAACATGTAACCTATGATGTCATAAATTTAATATTTCAATACAAATGGGTCATAGATAATGTGCATGCAATTTCAGATTTTTAGGAGAAGGAATTCGATTAAAACATTTTTGGCTGGCATACCACTTCACCTATGTCATCATTATAATGCTTTTGTTCCTCATTGGGAGTACTTGACAATGTGCCAAGTTTCAAATTTTTCCATTCAGCGGTTTCTGAGAAATAATTTTTTGAATTATTTGCGTTTAATCTAAGATGGCTGCCATACCACGTGACTTATGACATCACAATTATCATCAAAATATTCTGTATGGGTGTCACTCCTACCCTGAAAATTTCGTCTCAATCGGACATGTTGCTGAGAAAAACGAGGTTTAGCCATACGGACGGACGGACGTTGTGGACAGATTCGACCTGGTGCGTGTGAGGGGTGTGAGGTTTGGAGTGTAATGTATGCATCCACATCCCAATCCCTACATTGGAGTAAGATTTCATCTGTATTTTTTCCCGAATTTATTAACTCCGCAACCAAAGGTGGACGGAGGTTATGTTTTCGCCCCTGTCTGTGAACAGGATATCTCAAAACGTTGTGGACAGATTCAGACAATCTGTCCACAACGAATGGACAATCTGTCCATTCAGACAATCTGGAATGGGGTTTAGCCCATACCGAAAACATGCCTCCGGCCACCTTCGTCGGCGGAGGCATAAAAAAGACTGGCATTTAAAATGGGGTTCAGATAGATAAATGGATACATTGGAGATAGAGGTGTATGTGCCGTGCAGATATGGACACGAGTTGTAGGTAACTTGTGTGTTATGTGGATAATGGATATGTGGATGTGTGGATGGATTAATGGATACTGAGTTTGATGCAGTGCAGTGCAGTGCAGGCATGATGGGCCGAATGGCCTCCTCTTCCACAATCAAAGTTCCTTATCTCTAGTATAAGAGAGCCGTTTCAGTGTGTGTGTGTGTGTCTGTCACTTTTTCTCAGAGATGGCTGAACTAATTTTCATCAAACTTCAGAGGTCCAGTGAGTGATGGAGAGTTTTAGGCAAAAAAAAAAAAAAAAAGAAGCAGGAAATCTAAAAAAGTTGGATTTTTTTTTCTTTTCATGAAACATTTCAAACTGTTAGCAAATCAATGAACTACAAGACGATACTAAATACTCTTTTTCATCCAAGGTGAAAATTATGCAGTGGGCTACAAAATGTAAAATGTTCAGCATGGTAAGGGTATGCGCTCTACCGAGTGGCATTCTTGTTTCATATAGGGCAATTAGACATACATGGTGGACTGGGAAGGGGTCCACACATATAAAAAGGTTGCAAACCAATAGCCGAGAGGATCAATCGTGGTAGAAAAAACAACAGGAGGGATTCTTTAAGGGTCAATTTGATCGATACAGGTGGAAAGCAAATGTAGCTGATACAAAGTTTCGTTGTAAAAGTTGCAAAAAAAAAATCTAAATCGAAACAATATCGTGGTGCATGAAGAGGGGTAAAATATATAAAGAAAGCATCCCAAGATGCAAAGCCCATCCACGTCTGAAGAGAACTTGACGAAAACACTAAAAAACAAGCGTTACGCCGAGGTCCGAGGTCGGTGAAGTGATGAGTTGACAAAGTGGAAGACGCAAGGTGGCCATCTTTGATTTTGACGTGGCGACCCAATTTTCAATAGCGTTCTTCCTTATGCCAAGATACACCCACACACCAGATTAGAAGTTGGTACCTCGCTTATTTTTCAAGATATTTCACTCACAAGGTTCAGACATATATATGGTGGTGGCCATCTTGAATTTTGACGTGGCGACCCCAATTTTCAATAGCGTTCTTCCTTATGTGTAGATACACCAACACACCAGATTAGAAGTTAGTAGTTCGTTTATTTTTCAAGATATTTCGTTCACAAGGTTCAGACATATATATATGGTGGCAGCCATCTTGGATTTGGACGTGGCGACCCAATTTTCAATAGCGTTCCTCCTTATGCGTAGATACAACAACACACCCGATTAGAAGTTAGTAGTTCGTTTATTTTTCAAGATATTCCGCTCACAAGGTTCAGACATACATGGCGGTGGCGATCTTGGATTTTGACGTGGGTTGCACCAACACACAAAATTAGAATTCGGTCCTTCGCTTACGCACGCACGTACGTACGCACGCACGGACGGACGCACGCACGGACGGAGGGGAAAACCATAGTCCCCCCTTTCGCTTCGCGGTGCGACGGGGGACAAATAAAATAATCGGTGTTCACCATATTCTCATAATAAAGGTTTGTTGACAAAAGCTCAAATGGCAAAAAAGTTATGGTCTGGACAGACACACTGGAGCTTAATGGGAAATAAATAAACATGTAAGGCTGATTAAAGCTATTTTTCTGATTTTACGCACGACGGCCATAAAGCGCGAAAAGCAATGATGCAAGAGAGGAAAATGCCCAACAACTTTCCTCAGTAGAAACATCTATATTATAATACACGTGTCATGGTAAATATCGTGAGATGACACAATCTCATGAGATGGTGAATTAAACGTTGTTTTGTTTTTATTCGATTTCACCATATTTGTGCCTCAGGCAGAAAATTAATCAACTCGGGATCATTTATGAACACAAATGGGCCACTTGCAATCACAAGAGTGGCAATTCCAAGGAATTTCCGTGCGACATATCTCGTCAGATTGTGAATTGGACATTGTTTCGACTGTAAACTTCACACCCAACATAAGTTGGTATAACATTGATGGAGTCCACTATTGTCCAAGGGATAGCGTGGCCTGACTGCAGACAACCAAGAGTCCGTAACATCTTTAAGGAGCACAGAGCTACACAATATTAAATAAACATGATATTTTACTGTTATTTGCACATTTTACATAATGCAGAATTTTCCACGGGTACCTGCTAGTTCTTAGAAAATCACAACCAATGCTTATAAAATATTCAATGCAATTATATAAAACATTGGGTATTTGTACCCGTCGCTACGCTGACGGATTTAAACAGAAGACAGCATGTTGGACTTCACAGACATTCTGCTCCATTCACCCGATCATTTGCCCAGGTCATTTTCCATCTGCTCAAAAGTCAGTGCATCACCCTCATCGGCCTTACTTTCTGCTTAAATATGGCATGAGCAAAAAACAGTTCTGCTTCACTTGGAGGCAAGTACCCAAGAGTCCCCAAGGACCCAGTGTTGGTTGGGTGCTTTAGTTTGAACTTTGAACCTCGACTTAAAATGATCGAAATTAAACTTTGAAAATTTCGAATTATACTCTCAGATCATCACACTAACGAATTATTATCACCCTAACGCTATTTAAGGTGTTGGCTTGGCGGTTAGGGTGCCGGCTTGGGATCCTAGGATCCTGGGTTCGAATCCCGGTCGATCGCTGAATTAACGCCAGGGGGGTTGACTCAGCCTGTCATCCTTCAAAGGTCGGCAAATTGAGTACCAGCTTGCTGGGATGAATGATCCCGGTGTGTACCCCGGTTTAGAATAGGTACACCATATCCCTGCGCATCGTAAGAGGCGACTAAGGGTTGGCGTCAGGAAGGGCATCCGGCCATAAAAACATTGCCTCAAACAGGGAACCATGATCGTCATGGGGCCCACAAGGCTAACCCCCGCTCTAGTGGGGAAAATGGCCTGAAAACGATCATTCATTCATTCATTTAAACTTTCTTTATAAAATAAGTTGATTTGTAATGTCGGATACCACCAGGGGCCAAGGGGCACTATATGATACACATTTACATAAAGAGAATGGGGGTCTTCCCCCATCTTAAACTCCGTCCCTCAGATATGTTACCCAGAGAGAAACCATACTTGGGGTACCCTTTCACAACATGCAAAATATGGTTGCATTTGGTTCTATTTCCTTTTTAAGCATAAAACACACAATCACTTTTGCAGTATATAGTGTATATATAGAGTAGTATATACACTATATACTGCAAAGTACATGTATACTCATAGGCCACGTAAAAGCCATGACACCATGACGTAAAAGCAATGTCATCAAATCTATCCCATCTGCGTGCAGTCACTTATGGATGTTGTTGATACCAGAAAAATATTTCAGCTAAATTTTAAAGATTTTATGAGCCAATATTTTCAAAAGCACCAAAACAACAACAAATTTTGGATTTTATGAACGAATATTTTCAAAAGCACCAAAACAACAACAACAAACTAGGTTCCTGGTATCTCTTTATTGACCTTCTGAGACTGCTCCAAATACAAACTACTGTACTTCTTTGCAACAATTATTCCACAGTGGTTTTACAAATAATTATGTGACATTTCATTCTGCAGCTGCTTACCTGGTCCTTTCAAAATCCCACCCAAACTATCAAAATTGGAAAATTTAACCATCGTGGCAAATGACTATCGAATCCACTTGAAGTCAAAGCACAACTCGTAATCCAGCATTTACAAGCGACCACAAAAGCCTTGTATTCATTCTAATTCACAGAACGAGCCTCACACAAGCCAATTTAAAAGTCAATATACATAAACATTCCCTTGTGTCTAATCAATCTGAAACTTCAAATTGAGAAAACAAATGAGGCCTAGTCAGCAAGGTTTCCAAGATTTTATAGCCGGAACTTTGAGAAACCTTTCTAACCCCCCCCCCCCTTAATACCCCCAACACCTCCAAACTCCCACCCCGTCATCCCCACAGCTGATCACATCACTCAATGAGTTTCTTGGCTTTGAAGAACCGCCGTAGGTAAAGCACTTGCCACGTGGCTAGGCCCACGAGGCAAAACATGGAGAAGACGGAGAAATACAGGACACGAGAGTTGGTAGATTCTGCAAACAAAATGGTGCAAATGTGGATGAGAGTGGTTAACAATAGTTTTCAGATACAATACTAGTGTGGGGAAGAAATTGGCTCTGCAATGAACGGGGATATTTGAATTACAAAAGGAGGATAAAAATTTGTGAGGCCTATACAACTAAAAATAACATACGCACAGAAGAGGTTGTTACTATTACGGACAGAACAAGTAAACTACACAAACAGTTTCATATATTCTATTCCTATGCCGTTGTAGCTCCATGGCTTTGAGCGAACCAATTATTGATAATCTCGATCACCAAGCATAAACTCGTTCGGTTCAAACTGACAACTCAATAAAATCGGTGAATTCAAAAAAAATGTTGCATAAAACTGCTTCTTATTTTCAAAATCAAATCACTTGACTAGTCACCTGAAAATTGTTCTGCATGATAATGAATTCACGGAAGCAACTGCCATCTACTATAAATGGATGAGTTGTGTGTGCGTGTGTGAGGCATACTTTTTGTGTCTATTTACTATGTACGTCTAAGAATTAATTACGTACTTTTCAAATGTACCTTTTAACCCTTTAGACTGCCGAGACCCCCTCAGACCTTAGAAGACCCTTTAACATTTGAGCCCCAAAAGTCCCAATGACCCAAAAGTCCTTGAGGACCCAAAACACCCAGATGACCCAAAAGTCATTGACCCAAAAAGTCATTGATGCCAGATGACCCAAAAGTTCCAAAAAGTCCTCGATGACCCAAAAGTCCCCAAGTACCCAAAAGTCTTTAATGACCCAAAAGTCCCCAAGGACCCAAAATACCCGAGTCCCCAAGGACCCAGATGACCCAAAAAGCCATTGATGACCAAAAAGTCCTGAATGACCCAAAAAAGTCATTGATGACCCAAAAAGTCCTTAATGACCCAAAAGTTCCCAAGGACCCAAAAGACCCAGATGACCCAAAAGTTCCCAAGGACCCAAAAAGTTATTGATGACCCAAAAGTCCTCAATGACCCAAAAGTCCTTAATGACCCAAAAAGTCATTGATGACCAAAAAGTCCTTAATGACCCAAAAAGTCCTTAATGACCCAAAAGTCCCCAAGGACCCAAAAGACCCAGATGACCCAAAAGTTACCAAGGACCCAAAAAGTTATTGATGACCCAAAAGTTCCCGAGGACACAAAAGACCCAGATGACCCAAAAGACCCAAAAAGTCCTTGATGACCAAAAAGTCCCCGAGGGCCCAAAAGTCCTTAATGACCCAAAAGGCTATTGATAACCCAAAATTCCCTGAGGACCCAAAAGACCCAGACGACCCAAAAGACGACAAGGACCCAAAAGAACCCCCTGAGTCTGACAGGCAGGTATGCTACAAGGCAGTGAAGACCAATGAAAATTTGGTACAACAGACCAACAGGCTCCCTAGTTACTTTAAAGAGCCAGGTACCCCCATCACCAAATTATGGGTCATCTTCAGTGCCTTCAGAAAGTATTCATACCCCTTGACTTTTTCACATTTTGTTATCCTACAGCCTGAATTTCAAATGGATTAAATTTTAAAATGGTCACCGATCTACACAAAATACCCAATAATGACAGAGTGAAAACATGTTTTTAGATATTTTTAGAAATTAATTGAAAAATGAAATACAAAAGTATTCAGCCCAGAGTCAATACTTTGAAGAGCCTTTGGCAGCAATTATAGCTTCGAGTCTTCTTGGGTATTTCTGTATCAGCTTTACACATCTGGCTTTGGAAAGTTTCTCCCATTCTTCCTTGCAGATTTGCTCAAGCTCTGTCAAGTTGGATGGAGAGCGTCGGTGAACAGCACTTTTGAAGTCTTTCTAAAGATTCTTCATGGGATTCAAGTTTGGGCTTTGGCTGGGCCACACAAGAACTTTCATGTTCTTCTTCTGAAGCCATAACAGTGCTGCTTTGGCTGTATGCTTGGTGCCATTGTCCTGATGGAACGTAAATCTTCACACAGTCTAAGGTCTTTGGCACTCTGAAGCAGGTTCTCCTCAAGGATTTGCCTGTATTTGGCTCCATTCATTGTTCCCTCTATCCTTGCAAGTCTTCCAGTCACTGCGATGAAAATCATCCCCATAGCATTATGCTGCCAACACCATACTTCATGGTAGGGATGGTGTTAGATGGGTAATGAGCTGTGCTGGGTTTCTGCCACACATAGCACTTTACATTTAGGCCAAATTGTTAAATTTTAGTCTCATAAGACCACATCATATTTTGCCTCGTGCTCTCAGTCTTTCACATGCCTAATTGCAAACTGTAGGTGTGTTGTCATGCACCTTTTTCTCAGGAGAGGCTTCTGGCTAGGCTTTGTTTCCGGTATCAAGCCTAGATTTGTGAAGTGCTGCAGAGACCGTTGTCCTACCGGCAGGTTCTCCCATCTCTGCTAAGGAACTCCGCAGTTCTGTCCGAGTGGTCATTGGGTTCTTGGTCACCTCCCTGACCAAGGTCCTTCTTGCCCGGGCACTCAGTTTGGTCGGACAGCCAGCTCTAGAAAGAGTCTGGGTAGTTCCATATTTTATCCATTTCCTAATGATGGAGCTCACTGTGCTCTTGGGAACTTTCAACACTATAAATTGTTTTATACCCTTCCCCAGATCTATGAATGATCGTTTTTTGAATGATCGTTTTTTAAGGCCATTTTCCCCGCTAGAGCGGGGGTTAGCCTTGCGGGCCCCACGACAATCATGGTTCCCTGTTTGAGGCAATGTTTTTATGGCCGGATGCCCTTCCTGACACCAACCCTTGGTCATGCTCTTACGATGTGCAGGGATACGGTGTACCTATTCTAAATCGGGGTACACACCATGATCATTCATCCCAGCAAGCTGGTACTCAATTTGCCGACCTCGGAAGGATGACAGGCTGAGTCAACCCCCCTGGCGTTAATTCAGCGATCGACCAGGATTCGAACCCAGGATCCTAGGATCCCAAGCCGGCACCCTAACCGCTAAGCCAACACCAGGCTCTTCCCCAGATCTATGCCTCCTCACAATTATATCTCGGAGTTCTACGGACAGATCCTTGCACCTCATGGTAGAGTTTTTGCTCGGACATGCAATGCCAACTGTGGGACCAACAGAGGGGTGTTCTTTTCTGGGGTATTATGTGGAGATCAATGACAAAAAAACTCCATTAAATCCATTTTACGAGTAAATTCAGGTTGTAAGTAAATTCAGGTTGTAAAACAACAAAATGTGAATAAAGTTAAGGGGTGTGAATACTTTTGGAAGGCACTGTATTTATTATCTCCGCCACCAAAGGTGGATGGAGGATATGTTTTCATCACTGTCTGTCTGTCTCTATCTCAAAGTTGTGCATGGATTTGGATGAAAGTTGGTGGATAGATTGGCTATGCGTATGTGATACATATTAAATCTTTAGATTTTGGTGAAGATCCAGATCCGGAACTGGATCTGAGAATTTTTTAAGTGATAGGGTAAAAAACGATATGTAGTGCAATATCTAAAATAGTTGTGGTTGGATTCGGATGAAACTTGGTGGACAGGTTGGTTGTATGACCCAGGAAAATCGATTCAATTTCGGTAAAGATTCAAATCCGGATCCGGATCAGAGAATTTTTTAAAGTGATTCTTCACCATTGAATGATATGCCTAAAACCAATATATAGCACGGTATCTAAAAAAGTTATGGATGGATTTGGACGAAACATTGTGGACAGGTTGGGTACGTCACAATCACGAATCGATTAGATTTTGGTAAGGATCTGAATCCGGATACGAGAATTTACAATTTTTTTTGAAGCGATTCTTCACCATCAAGACATCGGGCCAAAAAACAATATATAGCATATTTCAAAGAGTTGTGGACAACTTATGACAAAACTTGGTGAATGAGTCGGATAGGTGACAAGAACAAGCTTTTGGTTCAGGTACAGATCCAGCTCTAACTCATCAGTGGGATACAAAACGTAAACTGTACAGCCTGGCAGAGGTATGAACTCTGTAGAGTGCTGTTCTAGTTGCTTATGCAAAAGTTGACATTTTTGCTCCACTCATATGCTTCCCTTCAATCTCTCACACCTACCTTCTTTGCCCCTTCTTCCAATCCCTCAAACCTACCTTCAGTTCAATCAATTTCACCCCACTACCAACCAAGGGGAAAATAATAAAGAGTTGGAGATGCTCACTCAGTGAATTTCGATAAATCTTGTTTTTAAAATCTGTGCAATCATTAGTTTTTATATGTTCTAACGTACTGTTTTCATGATGGAAAGAAACCTTAAAACGTTGACACAGTAAGCATTAATACGAACCATTCGTGTCCCTCATCTCCTCCTCTCGAGCCTTCATGTAAGCAAAATCATTGACTATGGACTCAGACAGATCTTCCAACCTTGTCAGCTCCACTTCCAGTGGCTTTAACTTCCTGGCTTTAGCAATCTGCACATACAAAATGGCAACAAGTGTCTTCATGTACCACAACATTTTCAACCTTTGTTTCGAAATGACATCAATTTATCACATCCTTGATATTCAAAACTTGAAGTCAAGAGTCAAGTAATGCTTTTTTTTCTTCTTTTTTTTCATAATTTGAACTTCAAGAATAAAGGGAAAAGTTAAATGATAAGAATCTCACAAAATCAGGGGTATAGGCATTACCTGAAAGCCACAGAAATGAAAAATAGAGAAAGCACTATTTTAAATGCAACAAATGAGCTTTTTCTCTAGGACCAAATCTTTCCTCTTCCTCCGATGAAAAAAAGGTTTTCATTATAATATAACAAAACAAAAACTGCAAACAAAACTCTTAATCATTCAAAATTCCCAATGTCAACATTTCTCAGTAATGGATCCAAAAATTCAGTTGTCAGATGGTTTAGGTAGAGTAGTTTTTAGGTCACCTGCTTTATTAATACAGGTATTGAGGCTCATGTAAAAACAGTATAACAGTAAGGCAAAAAATAAATGGACCAAGTAAAAAATAGGACAATAATAAATTTATATAACATAGCACAAGGGGAGGATTGCAGGGTGAAAGAGAACAGTCTCAAAAGTAGAAATGGAATATACAATGTGGTGGCAGTCAGCAACAAACTTGGAATCCTGGAAGGAAGACATTAAGACAACAGATTCAAGATAAACCCACAGGCAATACAAGAGGTAGACGATTGAATGGAATAGTGTTAAGCTTGTACTTCGGGAGATTAACAAGGAAAGCATTTCTGCTGGAGTTCACACAACATGGAAGGCAGGGGTTGGGCAGATAGGACGGAGGAAAGAAGAAGCAAGAGCAGAATTGAGGCAGTAAAAAACTGCAAGGCCACAAAATACTGCTCTAGTGAGAAATAAGCAGACTGTGAGACTCAATCTCCTGTCATGATATACACAGAACAAGGAGGGCCTTGTAATCTATAGACTCAAGAGGGGAGGCAGGAGGGCAAGATGGGAGACAGCGGCACCAGTCTATATGCAGAACCATATTCCACAACATTTCAGATAAAGGCCTTTTACTTTTATACTGTTCCAACGTTGGTGACATAGAAAGGACTGAAGAGACAGCAGACTTTGGAAGGCAGCGTGGATAGATGATCTGCTCAAGACTGGTTATAGCTAAAAGTGAGGCCCATGAGCTCCAGGTAACCAATAATTAGGTTGGATATTCTAGCCAGTCATTATGGAGGGACAAAGTGACAAAGTCCTTTGTTACGTGCTCCTCCCCAAACCCAGGTCACGGTGTACCTCCGAGCCCCAAGAGGAGTCATGGCAGAAAGATGTGTTATTCTGTATGTCAAAGATCAATGGTGAAACCCACACCAATTGTTACCAACAAACAAGTATTGTATTAAGATCACACAAGAATAACAGTACAAAAAACAATAGTAATCAATTGTACAACAAATATATCATTCCTATGATGGTACCATCAGGTTCGTACAATATAACTCACTGTGCTCCAAGGGAGCGAAAAGAACATCCCCAATGTCTCTATCCCGGCTTCAAGCCAACGTTGATCCACGCTCCAGTGATCGTCAGAACAATGTCGAATCGAGACCAGAATCCCGTTCGGTTGACAGTGACAGTCACGCTGCCAAAGATGCATAAAGGTGCCCTCAAGGCGACTGGGAAATCACCCCTTTGGATATGGACGTTCAACGGCTCACCACAAATTTCCACTCAAAATCCACGTTACACACACACACCAGCTTAACTTCTGGATGCGGTGAAATGGTTGAAGCGAGGCAAAGAGCCCAGAGTGATGCAAAATCAGGCGCGAGACAAAAACGGCCAACGGGCCTCTTCTCGAGGCGCAACTGCCCTCAAACAACGATTCTCTTCGGAATAAACCGCAAAACCTGACACGCATGTTGATCTGTCACAGCGATAACGACTCTGTCGCAGGAATCCCTTTCCCGGGAAACCCGAAGTTCACTCTTGACCCTCGTTCGCCAACGTTTGCTCAAGACCTCGAAGCAGCTCGGCTTCTTGTCCGACTCACTCGCTCCGCCCTCTTTTTCCTCTTCTTCCTCTTCGCCCGGTTCCGGTTTCTTTTAAAACATTAACTTTTTTACCTTTTGAAAATAGTAATCTCTATTTCACTTAAACGACAACAATAGTAGTACATGCAACCAAAAATGTTTACAGTGGATGAGAACCACAACGGAAGTGACGAATCCGTAACACCTTCTTTATTATAAACAAAAAACATGCTCCAGTTTTATGAACAGTGACATATTCTCATGGGATTGGAAAATAGGGACGCTGTTGTAGCCTGACTATATAGGAGGGACACCAGAATATGGGAGAGAACTCCATCCAAAGCAACCTGGTGCTTGCAAGTGTACAAGAAATCTGATTAGCAATGTATGAGAGAACCCTTGATATCATAATCTGACAGCTTCAAACCTCAGGTCAGGGTAGCAGGCAGAACCAAACACACAGTAAAGTCAAGTGAGATGGCACACCAACTGCTTGCTTGAGGTCGAGGGCATTCATCCATGGTTGACAAATCGGTTGCATTTTGAAGATGAAATGACCTGGGCAGAAGCCAAACTGATCATCGCAGATCAAAGTGATAAGAGAGAAGACTCTTGAGGTCTGCAGCAATTACCGATTCCATTACTTAGTTGATTATGGAGAAAACGTTGACTGGCCCAGAGTTGTGTTTCAATGTTGACACCTTTCTTATGATTTGGAGTAGCATGAGAGATTTTTATGACGAGGACAGGCAGCCATCAAATAATTAAAAAAAAAAAAAAACCCCCCACCTTTAGAGGCCATTTTTCCCCACAAAGCGGGGGTTGGCCTTTTTCGGGCACCGTGGTTGTTGTTTTTGTTGGTCTCCTTTTTGAAGCAATGTTTTACAGCCGGATGCCCTTCCTGCCGCCAACCCTGTTTGTCGCCTTTTACGACAAACAGGGATTTACCAGTGAACTGGTACTCAATTTGCCGACCTCGGAAGGATGACAGGCTGAGTCAACCCCCCTGGCGTTAATTCAGCGATCGACCAGGATTCAAACCCAGGATCCTAGGATCCTAAGCTGGCACCCTAGCCGCTAGCCCAACACAAGGCTAGCAGCCATCAAAGAATGATGTATAAAAACAAACAGAGAAAGAGGAGATGCAACAGATGAACCCCCTCAAATATTAAAGAACTGATTATGTCAGCACCAGTATCAGTGGAGTCAAGAGTGCCGAGGATGTTCTTCATCTTGATATCTTGATGGGAGGGATTTCACATGCTGTAGGAAGTTTTCAGTGATTGAAGAAATTGGGGGAGAGGAAGTTAGGGGGGAAGGAAGAGGCTGGGATAAAATCTTAGTGTCTGCAAGTGAAGCTCAGATACTTTTTACTTGAAAAGGTTTGCATATAATGGAGGTTTTATAAGTGGTGTTGGGAAGGTTTCGATTGGAAAATTTAGTACATAAACTTAAAACATTTACCATTATATCAGTTATTAAGCAATCAATTGTCTTATCCCATTGCAGTAATCTGAATTTGTAAAGTAATGGATGATTTTTAAAATCTATTTATTTAAGCATATTTAGGAATAGATCAATGTGAAACATTACTAAACTATGAAACACGTTTGAAGTGACTGGGGTTTATGATGACAGGTATACACCACCAGTCAAAAGTTTTAGAACACCTAAAATTTTTCCAGTTTTTATTGAAATTTAAGCAATTCAAGTCCAGTGAATAACCTGAAATGGTACAAAGGTGAGCAGTAAACTGCTTGAGGTAAAAAAAAAAGTTTAAGTTAGCAAAAACAGGAAAATAATGTAAATTGCACAATTATATTGTAAAAAAAGGCCTTTTTCAGGGAACAAATAATGGGTTAACAACTTACAGCTGTTCTGCAGCAATGTAAGTAAATTAATCCTTGAAAGTTGATGCAAACAATTCCTACAGGTGTCCCAACCTCTGCTGATTACTTCATCACAAACCCACAGTCTGTATAAAAGCAGTATTGGAACAGACTGTTATTACACCCTCTGAAGCATTATTTGGACAATATTGCACTGCAGGAAGTAGTATATTAGAAACTGGAGGAAACTCTGACAGAAAGAGGTCTGGCAGACCCAAAGCCACAACAGAATCAGAAGACAAGTTTCTGAGAGTCAACAGCTTGCGTGATAGGCAGCTCACAGGACAACAGCTTCAAGCACAGCTTAACACTGGTCGAAGTAAGCAAGTCTCAGTTTCAACTGTGAGGAGAAGATTTCGAGCTGCAGGTTTTACAGGTCGAGTGGCAGTAAGAAAGCCATTGCTAAGATGGTAAAATAAGAAAAAGAGGCTTGCATGGGCCATGAAGCACCGCCAGTGGACTACTGAAGACTGGAAGAAGGTCTTATGGACCGATGAATCAAAATTTGAAATCTTTGGTTCATCACGCAGGGTTTTTGTACGCCGTCGAGTAGGCGAAAGGATGGTTCCTCAGTGTGTGACACCAACTGTCAAACATGGAGGAGGAAGCATGATGGTCTGGGGCTCTTTTGCTGGATCCAGAGTCGGCGACTTGCACAGAGTGACTGGCACCCTGAACCAAAAGGGCAACCACAGCATGTTGCAGCGCCATGCAATACCCTCTGGTATACGCCTAGTTGGTCAGGGGTTCATCCTACAGCAAGACAATGACCCTAAACACACCTCCAGGCTATGTCAAAACTACCTTCGAGGAAAATAACAGGACGGTAGGCTTCAATTCATGGAATGGCCAGCACAGTCTCCAGACTTAAACCCCATCGAGCTGGTTTGGGATTAACTGGACAGAAGGGTGAAAGCAAAGCAACATACAAATTAGGCAGGTTCACTATGTTTTTTCGTTCAAAATTTTGGTAGATTAGCAAAACTATACATTTTTGGAATATTCAGAGCATGAGGAATCCAAAAATTAATGTTTACATTTGCGTAGACACCTTTGCGAAAATGACACTCAGGACAGTGATGAAGATCTGCAAAAGCATATTCCTGAACGGTATAGACCTCGTAGATCCTGTGTATAGGACTGAAAGTTCAATCTGATACTACCTATAACTTCCTATAACAACCTATAACTTCAAAGGACTTGCAATATCATGTATTATGTAATACAGTTATATCACAAATATAAAGACAATGGTTTTCAATTACCTTTGTTTGTTGCTTTTCTATAATCCTGAGAACTATTTTGAGGCCTTTATTGGATTCCTTGACCCAGAAAACATAGGATTAGCATATTTAATTAAGTCTCGAGGTTGACTAGAAGCCGAGATCGCGCAAAATATGTATTTTATGGTGGCCATTTTCAAAATCCAAAATGGCGGCCATGCAGGTGTCTGTGCAAATGCCAACATTGATTTTCAGATTCTCCATGCTCTGAAGATTCCAAAAATGTACAGGTTTGCTAATCCCAAAATTTTGAAAAGAAATTATATTTGTTAACATAGTGAACCTGACTATCTTCATCACTGTCCTGAGTATCATTTTCGCAAAGGTGTCTACGCAAATGTAAACATTAATTTTTGGATTCCTCATGCTCTGAATATTCCAAAAATGTATAGTTTTGCTAATCTACCAAAATTTTGAACGAAATTATATTTGTTAACATAGTGAACCTGACTAAATGCAACACATTTGTGGGAACTTCTGCAACAGTGTTGGGAAGAAATTCCCAAACAATATTTGATTTCCATTGTACAAAGAATGCCACGAGTGTGTTCGGCAGTTATATCTGCAAAAGGTGGCTACTTTGCTGAGTCAAAAATTTAAATTACATTTTGTTAAACAAAATGATTCTATGATTTCTTTTTTTTATCTCCAATTGTTTATTTGTTATATGCTTAATTGCAGAGTACATTGAGACATTAAACTGCATAAATTTCAATAAAAACTGGAAAAATTGAGGTGTTCTAAAACTTTTGACCAGTAGTGTATGCTAAACAAATGTATCCCAAGTACTACGATAGAGAGGCTAAAAACTCATTGGGGAAATTAAATAAATCAGCAGGGCTTTCCAGTTCCAGTTTCTTTGTGAGTGTGTGCAGTTGTCCCAGTTCGTGAAAACCTGTTGAAAATATGAGAATACTGTACTGGATGTTCTCCTGTCTAACTGTTCTCTGTGACTGCAGTTGTCTCAGCACTTGCACATGCATACTGTTATGTGTGTAGGTTACAGGGCAGTTATCAAAATAATAGCATGGACTGTGTGCCCGTGCAGGTTAGATGTATGCTTTTCATGTACGCATTTCAACATACCACCCTCGCCCTTCTTCTTCTCGCTCCCACCCCTCCTCCCCCCCCTCTCCCAGAGAAGAGGGACCGTGGCCGCAACGTCATCACCTCAGGTGGGGTGTCATTTAATTGAGCCGGCAGCGGGAAGTCGCCGGATAAGTGGCTATGCAGAGTCATGTGAGGGCCTAGAAGAGTTGGGAGAGGAAAAAGGGGGAGTATTTTCAACCGGAAAAGCACTATTCGCTCTTTTGCTCCGAGTTGCTGGATCGTTCTGCTGAAATCTCTGGCCGGTGCAGGCTTGTTCCTCTTCTCTTCTCCATGCTGTTCCTTCAGATAAACTGGAAGCTCCTTTTAAAAAGTCTTTGTGTGTGTGTGTGTGTGTGTGTGTGTGTGTGTGTGTGTGTGTGTGTGTGTGTGTTTATATGGCACAAGTCGGCATTTAAGGGTTTAGTTTTATTGGAATACATGACAAGGGTTTTAATGATCATCGTTATTGACCTTCTGTCTCTTGTCCAGCTGTATTTCTCCATTTATGTGTGTCATGCCAGTGTTATATTATTTAATAAATTGTTATTTTGTAAGCTGTGCATTCCTGCTCAGGTATATTGGACAGCCCTGGGGAAAATCGTGAAACAAAGTTAAAATCCTGATAACTGGCATGGTATTAGCCCATGTTTTGACTATGATGGCTCATCATGCCACTCGGGTGTGCGACCAACCAAATTGAGCTCCGAGCTTGGCCATTTCTCGAAGCAATACCTTGGGTGTGCATTTTCCCACCAAGCGCAGTTCACAGCTGCGTGCCAGGAGTGTACATGAGACGATACATTGCAATAGGGTACCCTTCCACTTCTTTCATTGGTAGATGAGGAAGTTATTAAAATGTCAAGACATATAAGGCGCTCATACAAGCAGCCATCATACCCATACCTGAGTAAAAGCTGCTCAAACATGACAGAAAAGATTCCACTTCAAACAAGACTATCGATCATAGTAATTAAAGAATTGAGAGTTGCTGTACACGTAGCTTTCAGAGCCTTCAAGATGATTGGTAGTTGTGAGCTTTTGTGCTTCCTTTCTGTCTACTATCACTAAGTCAATGGCCACAATTAATGACATCTTGCGAGGTCGGAGGTGTGGTAAGATTTGGCTCATGCCTTTTCGTGAACCGGCTGGCCTGGCCTGACGATCGACTGGTGCCGGTTCGGACGGGAATTTGAAATGTGTTCAGGGGGGCTGGCAACAAGTCGCCTACCCTTTGTTAAAGACATCTTGGGATCTTCGATGTCCACCAGCTTATGCTAGCAGAAAGGACACCCACCTTAACGTCATCCGAGGGAAAGTACACTTAGTGATGCAATGCCCTGTGAAGCACCAATCCAAGTTTATAATCAGGTCTGGAATTGAGCCCCGATGAGACCTCTCAACCGCAAGTGCGCTACCTGTGCACCACCTAGTCGTATTATTAATTTATTTTATTATACAAGTCCATGTTTTCAGGAATTTCCCTGAACAAAGTAATTTGAAAGATTACATCCTATAGAAATGAACTCAATTGCAATCAGATTACAAAACTTACATAAGTAATTAAAACTGATCAAAGTTACTGATATTTGGTAATCAGTTTACAGTAATCTCCAAATTTTTACAGTTTACTCCAAAGTAAACTGCTCTCTCTCATGCACAGATTTATCCCATCTCGTCTTCAGTTGTCTTACCCTTCCTCCCGTCCATGGTACACTGAAGCTTGTGGTGAGGCAGTTGCCATGAAGCAACTTGCCTTTGCCTCTTGGAAGGCTAATCTAACTGAAGGCAATCTCAGTTCCTTCCACCAAGCTCGGAACAAGTGTGTGTCTACCCTCAGGAGTGCCAGGAAGCACTATCTCTCCACCGAGACTCCACTCCACTCTCAAGACTGAACTCTCAAACCTGTCTCCCTCCTCCAAATCCTGGTGGCATCTGGTCAAATCTGTTTTTGGTGTTTGTTCCCCTTCCAACCCCTCCCTTACCTCAAACGGCTACACAGCTGACACTGCACGTGAAAAAGCCGAATGCCTCAACTCTGTGTTTGCCTCAAAATATTGTATCCCGAACCCATCTCTCTCTGTACCGACATTTTCCAGTCGAACCCAACTGCTCCTGGACTCCTGACAAGGTGGAGAAGTTTTTGTCAAACCTCAACTCTGATTCTGCAACTGGACCAGAGGCATCAGCCCACGGGTCCTAAAATCCTGCGCTGCCGCTCTATCTCACCCTCTCTCTGTTCTCTTCACCCTCTCTTTTGCTCAAGGTCATCTGCCATCTGCTTTGAAATCAGCCAACATCACCGCTTTACACAAAAAAGGTGCAAAAACAGATCCTTGCAAATACAGACCAATCAGCCTGCTCCCAATAACCAGCAAGGTCATGGAAGCAATCATCGCTTCTGACATCAAATCCTTCCTCTTCTCCTGTCTCTTGGTGTTGGGCTAGCGGCTAGGGTGCCAGCTTAGGATCCTAGGATCCTGGGTTCGAATCCCGGTCGATCGCTGAATTAACGCCAGGGGGGTCGACTCAGCCTGTCATCCTTCCGAGGTCGGCAAATTGAGTACCAGTTCACTGGTAATTCCCTGTTTGTCGTAAAAAGGCGACAAAAAGGGTTGGCGGCAGGAAGGGCATCCGGCCGTAAAACATTGCTTCAAAAAGGGGACCAAAAACAACAACAACAACCACGGTCCCCGAAAAAGGCCAACCCCCGCTTGCGGGGAAAAATGGCCTCTAAAGGTGTTTTTTTTTTTGTTTGTTTTTTTCCTCCAATGGCTTGATCTCGGATCATCAATTTGGATTCAGACCTGGTCATTCTACTCTGGACATGATGCTCCTGCTGTCTCAACAATGGATGGAGGTCCTTAATGCCAAACAGGAAATGAGAGCTGTCTCCATTGACGTATCACATGCCTTCGATACGGTCTGGCAACCCGCTCTGCTCACCAAACTCTCCTCCTATGGTATCCATGGAAATCTCATCGCATGGCTTGTAGACTTCCTCTCTGGTCGTAGTCAACATGTGGCCCTGAATGGTTTTCTCTCATCTCCCCTTCCTGTTCAGGCTGGAGTTCCCCAAGGCAGTGTTCTGGGCCCTGAGCTTTTTCTGGTCTTCATCAATGATCTCTCCGACTCTCTGGAGAATCCTCTCTATCTCTTTGCTGATGACTCCACTCTCTGCCACTCCATACCTCATCCCTCAGATCGGTAGTCTGCAGCCTCCTCACTCTCTGCAGACCTGGACAAAATTACAGACTGGTCAAACAAGTGGAACATGTCTTTCAATCCTGACAAGTCTCACACTCTTACTATGTCTCTCCAAAAAGACCGACTGGACAAACCTCCCATCTACTTTCTGCACAATCCTCTCCAAGAAGTTCTGTCCCTCAAGCTTTTGGGTCTCACTATCTGCCATGATGTTTCCTGGGAAAACCACATTTCCAAGCTGGCCTCCAAAGCCAGTCACCGCCTGGGCATCCTCCGTCGTGCGAAGTCCTTCCTTGGCACACCTGAGCTCCTCATCACATACAAGGCTTTCATCTGCAGCTCAATGGAATACTGTTCTCCTTCTGGGGCCAATGCTCCTGCCTCACACCTGGCTTGGCTTCACGCTGTTGAAACCAAAGCTTTCAGAATCATTGGAATCTCTTGCGATGAAGCTAACTCCGAGGGCCTTTTACTTACTCACCACAGGCAGGTTGGTGGTCTTTCTGTCTTCGACAGACTCCTCTCCGGCCTTTCTCCCCCAGCTCTGTCTGTGCTCTGACCCCAAATATTCCTTCAGGTCGCACAAAATCTGACAGCAACCCTCTTATGGTTAAACTGCCAAAATCAAGACTCTCTGCTCACCTTCACTCTTTCATTCCTCTTTTCTCTTACCTCTGGAACAAACTCCCTCACTCTCTTCAATTCCACTCCTCCCTCCAGGTCTTTAAAACAGCTGTTCACCACCATCTCTTATCTTCCCCCATCCAAAACCTTGATCTTTTCTACTTCCGCTAATTCACCCCAGACACACATTTTTTGAAATTCCGACTTCTTTCCTGGAAGTCCTAACAATCAATGTCCATGTGTTTTATACCTCTCCCACCCCACACCCTCTTCCCATGCCTCCTCCACGCATTTCGCCCCACCTCTCCCTCCCACATATCTCCCAATGTCCCTGCTCTCAAATGTTGTACTTGTGTGCTTCCCTCTCTCTCTCCCCATCTTGTCTCCCGCTCCCTTCATAATGTTTTATGTGTCAGTTTGTCTTTTTGTGATCAATGTTAGCTCTTACACGAGCCTCTATCTTGTATACAAAAAAAATAAATTATATAAACCTGCTACTTCTCAACACATTAAATGATACAGAAAAATCGTGCAAAGACATTAGGTTTCTGAAACAAAAGTGTAGTGCACTCTATTTTTCAAGAAATAATAAATTGGCTGCAAAATTTTGCTTCTGTACACATCTTGTCCACCCACAACACATTTGCTTCTGTATATCCATCGTGTCCACCCAGTGTCTACCCCACCCCTCTTTTGTCGCCACATCTGTTATTGGTCTAAGTCTCTCTCCATTTTGGCCCTCAGCCAAGCTGTTGGTGTCCCTCCCCCCCCCCCCAACCCCCCACTCTTTTATGTTCCAACAATGATTGAACAAGTATACAAGATTTGCTATGGAACAAAATGGTAGCACAAAGCATCAAACAATCAGCAAATTTAAATATAGCATTTTTTCAAAAGCAAATCAGAAATTTGAAATGACTTTCTTACATCCTCATAATTCTTGGCTTCAACGCCACGCTTTGTGGTCAAAGTGATGTGCTGATCTGCCCCGTGGCTGCTTCCTGTCACCAACACACACACACACACACACAATGCAAATCCTCAATCTAGCGAAGGAAACTTCCATAACAATAAAAATGGGCTCGCAGACAAAGCGTATGCATTCAGAATACAAACATAACACCACATTACCTACAAAGTTGTTAACTACAAAGAAAAGACATTTTCTACATATTGAGTACAAGTTTTAAAGAACTTTCAACAAACAATTGAACATCATCATCTTTAGTTGCTTTTTGCTCATTACTTCAAGTTGCTTCAGAACTTCATTGGTTAGCTCTTCTCTATGTGATTGCAGAAGTTGTACAACGTCGACTTC
Source organism: Myxine glutinosa (assembly GCF_964187855.1). Taxonomy (NCBI): domain Eukaryota; kingdom Metazoa; phylum Chordata; class Myxini; order Myxiniformes; family Myxinidae; genus Myxine; species Myxine glutinosa. The sequence continues at coordinate 251,143,026 of NC_136261.1, forward strand.
CTCCACCTCATCAAAACCCACTTTATTGGCCAAGCTGAGGATACATTTCTTCATAGCGGGGATAACCTCTTTAAATCATTGTCATACTATGCATGCATAGTCTGACACATTCAGGCCACAACTTCCTCCACACTATTTATTCATGCACACCATCGTAACTTCAGCCCAGGACCCACCGATGTTATCGATGTACAGCTCGTTGTATACAAGGCCTATACTGTACACACTCCGGGTGGGGTTATAAATCAGTATTTACAGTATGGTTTATACTGTAACTTTATTAAAATGAGGAAAACCATTCATGTGGTACTAAATTAGACGTAAAACGACTTTATAACGGAACAGTTAACGACTTTAAAGGAGTAAGTTCTCCAATTGATCAGAGATTTAACGAAACAATGTTAAGCGAATACTTACTATATATTAATTAAACACTGTGCAGGGTGTAGTGTTCTATCAACTCTAGTTGTGTATTTTATTATTTGTGGAATTGAGAAGTAAAATGTGAAAAGGCATCTTAATGGCAATCCGTAAAAGGAGCATGATGTCATGCCTTCCTTGTTTGGTTGCTTTTTTGGAATTCTATCCAATTCCAACATGTTTTTTCATTCTTCTAATACATTTTTTTCTGACTTGTTTATGTTGTTGTTGTTGTTGTTGTTGTTGTTTTTGGGGGGGAGCGGGGATGGGGGAGGGAGCGAGGGAAGGGGGAAGGGATGGAGTATAATGTGGTAAATTGTGGTTCATTTGTCGTCAAGTGGAAATCACGTGTTGAAGTACTTCAGTTTATGCATGTATTATATTCCTGGAATTAAAATGTGCATGAAATAATATCAGTAATACAGATGACACTGCAGGTCAAATCATACTAAAATACACCATTTAGTGTCTGTCCGTCTGTGTGATGAATTTTTGACGCCATTACATTCCGTCCTTACTTGTCCAATCTCAACCAAACTTGATACGATGACGAAGGGTTATATAATGAAGGTTGTAGCGCAATCGTTTGCCCGCTCCCCAAGGGGGTTTTCTCCCCCCGAGCGAGTTTGCCCGCCATTGCCGTCAATGGCTTGCACGTTGAGGTGTATATAAATGTTAAATTAGCTTTATCGTGGCGTATTTCCAAGGCCGCTTCGAATAACAAAACTAACGATAATAGCATAATATTAATGTTATTACAAAACAATATTAACACCATTAGTATCCCACCTCCCCAAAGTATTTTTCCTCCTTGAACAAACATCGAGTCAACGTTTATAAATAGCTTATCATGGCGTTTTCGTGGGAGCAACGGCCCAACGGCCTCTACCAGAAGTAAAAAATATTATAAACCACAAAAACGTATGATTAGCTTTTTAAACAGTCGCTAATGCTGTTTATAACACTAAATAAAGAAATTTCGAGGAATCCTGACATGCGTGAGGTAAGTTTTACTTACAGAACTGAGCGAAGATCTACTGTACTCTATATACCCCATAAGTGTTGGGTTAATAACATGACCCTTCCTGGTGCTAACGTGGCGTTTTTCGTAGTGAACTTTTGAAACTCGCTCCTTCTGTTTAAAACGAAACTGAAAGGGAGGAAGCCGTGTGCTCATTTACGTGTTGTGTAGCCCCCACCTCGAGTGGCCTTAAAGATACGTGGGTGTGCAATATCCAAGAGACAATGTCGCTTCATCCCATTAGAATCATTGCAATAATTGCTTTTTTAACTGATTTTTTTATTTATTTAAATTTTATTTAAATTTTTATTTTTATTTAGATTTTATTTTATTTTTTAGATATTGAAATTTTTATTTAGACTTTATTTAAAATTTTAAACTGACTGATTTTGGAATCATTGCAATTGCTTCAGCCATTATTGTGCTCAGATAGATTATTAGTGTTAATAATCCCCATTATTGTGCTAATAAATAGCATTGACTTCATTCTGTAGCAGCTTTTAAGCACACCATTTTTGTACACATTTGATGAGACTGCCATTTCCTCCTCACCCCCCCCCCCCCCTCCCCCTCCCCATGTCATCCCTACATATGGAGTACTACCGTATTCCATGATAAAGGACAGTAAATGACGGCATTCTGGTGGACGGTGCTGCCAGCGCCATTCTGAATAATATTGTTTTCTTTGTTGTTCAAGGACCCTCCCATCCAAATGACAATTTCAAGGTCAAAATATAAAAAGCACAAGATGCAAAAAAAAAATTTTTTTTTTAAGATGGAAAACTCTGGTCAGATTCACCATCCAGATCCAAGGAGAACCTCCCTCCAACAAAGGCAAAATGTCATTATCTGCAGCAATGAGGAACCAGTCCTCGACAGTTAAATCAAATAGGGGCAACTGCCACGTCACATAAATCCCATAAATAACGATAACTGTCGATGTATCACTCTGTGAATGGAAATTACTTCTGCATGCATATGTACGTGGTAAAGGCAGGTTCGGTCTCTCAATCACTTTAATCATACAAACACAAATGTTTATTAAATCAGTGAACGAGTCATTCGCAAGCAGTTATCTAATAATTTTAGTTGCTGTTCGACATTTGCAAGTTGCTGAATGAACATGTAGTTGTTAAAACATGTGTTAAAATTACGAGTTGTTAAAACATGTTGCTGTTATTCAAGTATGGGCACACCTTAGCCACCCACTTTCCAGTTTGTTGAAATTTAATGCGAACAAACATCACCAATAAAGTTCAACTTAAATCTTCATTTATATTTGAAATTGTTGGCTTAATTTAGTGTTTGAACACTCTCTTGCAGGTTGTTTATGTGTAGGTATTGTCCAATACTAACAGATAAATTTAAACGCAAGTCTGGTGTTCGCTTAACGGTTAAGGTGGCTGACTTAAGATCTTCGGCTCTTGAGCTCAAGCCCCTGCCATACCATTAAATAACACCAGGTGGGTTGACTCAGCCTGTCATACTTCCGAGGTCGGAAAAATGAGTAGCAGCTTACTGGCAACATGGGGCACTACATCAGCGGCACAGCCGCACTCCAGAATTGATGCAACCAGCAGCCACAGGCTGCATACAAAGTAATAGACTAGAACGGCACTCTTCAACATTGCGATGTTGACAAATGTGTCTCTGCCCATATCATTTATACATAATTATACATATTTGTACAATGTTTGATGTAAATCCCTTCAGCTGTTTTCACGGATCACATTTTCACCTGACATGACCTTTGATGCCAAAATATAATCAGTTCATCTTTCATTGTAATACTAGCAGAAGTACCCGGCATTGCTGGGCGGGGGAGGGGAGGGGAGGGGGAAGGGGAGGGGAGGGGAATGGGGGGGAGGGGAGGGGAATGGGGGGGAGGGGAGGGGAATGGGGGGAGGGGAGGAGAGGGGGGAGGGGAGGAGACGGGGGGAGGGGAGAAGAGGGGGGGAGGGGAGAAGAGGGGGGGGGAGGGGAGAAGAGGGGGGGGAGGGAGAAGAGGGGGGGGAGGGGAGAAGAGGGGGGGAGGGGAGAAGAGGGGGGGGGAGGGCAGGAGAGGGAGGGGGAGGGCAGGAGAGGGGGGAGGGGGAGGGATGGGAGGGGGAGGGGAGGGGGAGGGATGGGAGGGGGAGAGGGTGGGAGGGGGGATGGGGGAGGGGGAGGGGGAGGGGGAGGAGGAGGAGGGAGGGGGAGGACGAGGGAAGGGGGGAGGGGGAGGAGGGAGGGGGAGGCACGAAATTAAAATTATCCTGTATCTTCGCAACAGCACGAAGCGGATTTGGAGACTCACCGATCCTGTGACGCCCTCCAGTACCGGCGTTGCCGGGCGGGGGAAGGGAAACCCGTACATTCCCAACCCGTACATTCGCCCTCTCGACTCAAGCTCACTCGGACAAAAGCCTCGCACAAATTACACCGTGAAGGCCCAATGGCCATGTCTATGCCACAAATCAAGTACGTGAGCGAGTCGGGCGCACTGAATTGAAAATATATAGAACGCTCATACTCCATGAAAAGTGAAGCCGCCATGTCGCCATCTTGGGTAGCACGACTCGACCAACTTGCTTCGCGGATCTCGTTTGTTTTGAACGTGTGAATTACGTGCGAACGCGTAACTGAGAGTTTATGGCGGCAAGGAACATCACGTGATCTAGGGCTGTCAACCGAGCCGAGACCGGGACGAAATCCCGGCGGTTTCGGCTTTCGAGACGGTCTCGGGACGGTCCCGAGATAAATTGACTGACGCAATTTCTCGGTAAAAAAATCCCGGTTAAAATTCCAACTTCTTGCAGATATTTTCCATAATAGAGGCATTTATTGAGCCTTGCTTTCATTACTCTGCTTCTGCACAAGCATCATTTTTCGCAAGTGCAGCTGAACTGACACAAACGATGATAGATAAAGTAAACTCACTGTTCCAGGATTTTCCCCTTGTCAACAAACAATGCACTGCAAACGAATCCGAATTCCGAATCCGGATCTTCACCAACATCTAATCATGTCGTCCTTGTCACACACGCTGCATCTCCACAAAATTTCGTCCGAATCCGTCCACAACTTTTTGAGATATTGTGTTCACAAACAAACGGACAAACAGACAGGAGTGAAAACATCATCTCCATCGACCTTTGGTGGCGGATGGTAACGAAATCAGGATAAAGGTCCCAATGAAAATCCGCCTCATCACGACTTTATTTAAACCGTTGAATCCTTCCGCTGTATCACTCCGCCTCGCCCCGCCTTACGCTGCGGTCACGTGTCCGTCCTTGGAGACGAGTTACGGAATGTGGTTGCTATGGTCTTTTGCACATTAATATCGAGGGACTCGCTCGAGGCTCCGTGATTGGAGGGACGATGTTTATTTAGATTAAAAACACGTTTATAACGGATTATTCTACACACAATGTATTAATACAAGTACAATACATTATGTAGTTTTATGAAATGAGTTTTTGATGAACGTTTATGTTTAATTGCAACGCTAAATCTATAAATTGTAAGAATCCCTCGGGGTTTGGTTTGACGGTTTGAATGTGAAAGTATTTTGGTTATCTTATCTCCACTTTAGGCCTGATAAGTTGATTACGTTTACTTTAGTCACAGAGTCAAAATAAGGAGGGGGGGGGGGGGTGATCACTACACCGCCTGCTTTATAATTTACTCGCAGAAGTACCCGGCATTGCTGGGCGGGGGAGGGGGGGGGGGGGAGCGAGCCCCTTGGCGATCACAACTCACAAAATGATAATGAAACTCCAACCGGGACTCGAATATGCCTGGGCAGAAACATTTTCTCCCTCTCTCTGACATTCCGAGCAAGAAATTACACGACAATACAAACTGTAATGAGATAACCCGGTCCCGTCGGTGGCCGATCATCTGCATGTAGGCGGTGTATTTAATTTCATCCCGGTAAATGGAAGCTAAGTCGGAATTTAAGTACTCAACATCAGAAATGAATTTTTTTCATTGTTGTTTATATATTGTAATGAAATTCCATTATTTTTGAAGCCTCATTAATTATTTATTTTTTTTTTTTATTTTTTTTTTTTTACTTTGCCGGGAACCGAGCCGATCCGAGATCCCGTTATGAAAATTGAAAATTTATCGAGATGGTTCCGAGACGGGATTTTGAATCTAGCTAACAGCACTAACGTGATCGCTCTGAGCGAATCAGCGCGCTGCTCTGCCACCTGCTCAGATTCCGTGTATAATATTCCTCGCTGAAATGCGCTAAGGTAAATATGAATAAAAAATATGGATCTCGTAAAGATGAAAGAAAAAAAAACCTATGTGGTGTGAATGGCAATGTTCCTCGCTGAAATGTGAAAAAACGCAATCGCTTTTCGCTCTGAAATACGTGCGAACGCGTAACTGAGTTTATGGTGGCAAGGAACATCACGTGATCACTCTGAGCGAATCAGCGCGCTGCTCTGCCACTGCCTCAGATTCCGTGCATAATATTCCTCGCTGAAATGCGCTGAGGTAAAAATATGGTAAAAAAATATTATGAAATAATTTTTTTTAGGTCGGCCATGTTCTTCCCAGGCTCAATGGCCATGTCTATGCCAAATATCAAGCACGTGAGCCTCTCGGTTTAGGAGTCTATCGGTAACATTACACACACACACACAAACTGTGTTTTATATATATAGATATACTTACACCACATTTGGTGAAAACCCCCATTACTGGTTCACAAATTAGCGCAACAGAATTTTTACCAAATGAGCCTTCTGACCTTTGACCTCTTGACCCCATAATCTAATCACTTAATCTTTGCAGCAATATACATACTACTTGTACCAAGTTTGACTTGGATCCCTTCAGCCATTAATTTATCACGGTAACAAAAACCTATCAATCAGGATTGTGGTAACAAAAACATATCAATCACACAACATGGACGGACAGATGGACAACCCAAAAACATAATGCTCGGAGGAGGCATACAAATAATCAATTCAAACCAGAACGGCATTCAGCAGATTGCATAGATTTACCTCATGCATTCTCATTTTGCCTCATTCATTCTGAACAAAATATACCCTGGTTAACCGAACGGCGAACACGCTACTATTATGGACCGGACCATATACCCATATCATCCAAGCATCCTATTATGTAATATCCATTTTTACCTCCACCACTGAAGGTGGATGGAAGTTATGGTTTCACACCTGTCTGTCTGTCTGTGAACAAGATATCTCAAAAAGTTAAGGACAGATTTGGATGAAACTTGGTGGACAGGTTGGGTATGTGACAAGGACGATTTGATTAGATTTTGGTGAAGATCTATCCCCCCCCCCCCCCCCTCCCGTCCCATGCCTCCTCCCCCCAAGCCCGTTTCCTCCCACAGATCTCCCGATGACCCTGTGCTCTACTGTTGTACTTGTGTGCTTCCTCTCTCTCCCCATCTTGTCTCCCGCTCCCTTTATTATGTTTTTTTATGATTAATGTTAGCTCTTACATGAGCCTTAATCTTGTATATACAAAAAAAAAAAAAAAAAAAAAAAAAAAAAGATCTGAATATGGATTCGGATATGAGAATTATTTCATTTTTCAATGATTCTTCAACATTGAGAGATCCGGTGAAAAGCGATATATAACAACAAGTAATGGACGAGTTATGACAAAACTTGGTGGAAGAGTTGGTTTGGTGACAAGAACAAGCCGATTAGATTTTGGTTCAGGTCCGAATCGAGAACCAGCCAATCAGTGGGATACAAATCATAAACTGTTTAGCCTGGCGGAGTTATGCGCTCTACCGAGTACCGTTCTAGTTTTATACTTGGGCTAAGGCTTGTAATAGAGCTGATACTGAAGCGCGCGCGCGCGCACACACACACACACACACACACACACACACACACACACACACACACACACACACACACACACACACACACACACACACACACACACACACACACACACACACACACACACACACACACACACACACACACACACTTAACACAGCCACTGAGCTTGGGGGAAATGCCGGTACTACCGTCACTTCCGGGATACTCTGGGTACCAGCAACGTCATAACAATGGCGCCACTTTTCTCACTGTACTCAGCATACATTGCCATTATCAATAGCTTTATCGATTGATTATTAAGATATTTAATAACCACTTTTGTGCACATTAACCCTAAATTTCATCAATGACGGTGAATATGAAAAACTTAAAACTATATTCCCCATGGCTAGTCGATCAAATGCATGAAGTTTTGCTGTTAAGAGGTTCTGGAGAAGAATTTTTTTTACATTTTTACTTTCAATCCAATATGGCCGCCAGACCATATGACTGATGACATCATATAAATTGAATTCTTCACACATCAGGTCATAGATCAGATTTAGGAAGTTTCAAAAAAAATTTGGATGAAGATTTCAATTCAACCAATTATGGCTGGAATACCACTTTACTGATGACATCATCACTATCACTCGACACACCCAATGGAGAGTTGATGACATATGCCAAGTGTCAATATTTTTTTCGTTAAGCAGTTTTGGTGATGTCCAATTTTTTTTTCCTTTAATCAAATATGGCTGCCACACCATGTGACCTGTCAGCGTGATCAATAAAATATTCTCCATGGAAAGTCCCTCCTATGTTTAAAGTTTTGCATCAATTGGACAAGCAGTTGCAGAGAAAACAGTTTTTTTTTAAAAGCAAAAAGATATCGATGTTGGCACACACTGACAGATGTTGCAATTGTCTTGAAACCCATTCAGCTTATCGTGCTGTTTTCATGGGAGCACCATCACCCGAAGTAAAAATATTATAAACCACAAACACGTATGATTACCTTTCAAAACGGTTGCTCCTGCTGTTTAACACAAAACTGAAAGGGAGGAAGACTGGGGTGTGTTCAGTTAACAAGCAGCCAGCTAGTGCTTGCCAAGCCAACCGTTCCTTATAAATGGTTTTGAATGGAGTGCTTGCTCAAATGCTTCAGCCACCTTGGTGAGTGCTCTACAATAGACTTTGTTGGTAATTTAACCCCCCCTGCCCCCCAATGTTCTTGAGGACTGACCTTAGATCTACTGTAATCTATATACCCCATAGAGGAATGACCCTAACTGCCACCCCCATGGGGAACAGGTATACGAGTACAATAAATGAATAATAGAGAACGTTTCATTCAATTCATCTTGCACAGATGACATATTTGGTCACAACTGATACATTAGAGAAATAGTGCAGTGTCTCTATGAAGAAAAAACAAAACAAAGAATAATAATAATAAAGATTTGGCCACACAGTGTTTCAAACTATATAAATAAATAACTATCAAGGGTATCCGGCATTGACGGTGGCAGCGGTAATAATTTGAGTGTAAAAATGCAAACATTTCGACCTGAAAGTTGCAAAATAAATTATCTTTATATTTCCTTCTCAGCAATCAGGAAGAGATTAAAAAACAATACTAGTGAAAAACTTGGGAAAGAAGACTTGGTTGGTACATTTATGGACAACAAAAGGCCAGTAGATGAAGGTGTAAAGAAAGCAATAAAGCTCGTGGTAGAAGGAAAAAAAAGCCAAGACGATGTCCTAAAATGCCAGGAAAGATAGAGTGCTCTTATTCTGCCGTGCATATGATGGAAGCAACAGGAGCAAGCTATTCCTCCAAACAGCTCAAAATGAACAAAAAGAGAAAATAAAACAACGATCTGTGCAAGCAACTGCTCTCCCATTATCCTTTCTCCAATTGTTTGCATCACAGCTTCGTTTATACACCTTGCTGTCCATGGGGGGAGCTACTGTTCTGTTCCACACCAAGTTGGGGCAACTAAAGAAAAACTCGAAAAACCACACTGGGAAGAAATGAACGCAACCGTTGACGGCTCAGCAATCAATTCATAAATGTTGTAAGTATATAAAGTGATCAATAAACGCGTTCTCAAAAAACTACTGCAAGCAACAATTGTGATTAACTGTCGCTTCGAAAAGCTGACCATGCACTTAACCTCAAGAACAGCAGGAGTATCGATAAATTGATATAGTTACATTCTTATTGGCCGAATAGTTAAACCACAGCCTGGTGTTGGCTTGGTGGTTAGGGTGCCGGCTTGGGATCCTAGGATCCTGGGTTCGAATCCCGGTCGATCGCTGAATTAACGCCAGGAGGGTTGACTCAGCCTGACATCCTTCCGAGGTCGGCAAATTGAGTACCAGCTTGCTGGGATGAATGATCACGGTGTGTACCCCGATTTAGAATAGGTACACCGTATCCCTGCGCATTGTAAGAGGCGACTAACGGTTGGCGTCAGGAAGGGCATCCGGCCATAAAAACATTGCCTCAAACAGGGAACCATGACTGTCATGGGGCCCGCAAGGCCAACCCCCGCTTTAGCGGGGAAAAAATGGCCTCAAAACGATCATTCATATTCATTCATATATTCATACAGGGTGTCCCACTTGGATGTATCCATTTAAATTCCTTGATTAAAACAAGCACACACATTGAAAGTTTTATTGAGTCCTCACCATGTCCATTTTCTCTTGCAATACACATCTGGAGACGTTCAGCAAAATTATCCATAACTTTTGGACAAGCGCCACGGGGATATGCCCCGAACAGCATTGGCGATACAATCTCGTAGCTCTTCCAAGGACTGTGGGTGTGCGGCATAAACTTTGTGCTTGATAAACGCCACAAAAAAGTAACAGGGAATGAGGATCGTGGGGTTCTTGGGGACGAAGCAATGGCTCCACCATGACCAATCCATTTGTTGGGTAATGTTGCATCAAGGAAATCATGACCATTTCATGAGAAATAGGGAAGATCACCATATTGTTGCACACAAGTTGAACACGACCTACATTTTTCCCATCGTTGAGGCATCGAAAAGGTGGACGTGTTAGGCACGAAACAAAACTTCATGACTATCTTTTCCATATCAGTTTAAACCAAATAGTTGAACGTGTGCTTGTTTTAATCAAGGAATTAAAATGGGTACTTACAAGCAGGACACCCTGGAGAGACCCTATTTGCACAACACCACACAGCAAATCTGTTTCTCAAACAATAGACAGCAAGCAAGCCAGGTGATCGACACAAAATACTCACCAAAAGGTGTTTTGCCATGGAAGCAGATCTCGAACATGTCGTAATCATCAGTTGTGAAGGAAAACTTGCCTTTGGAGGCCTCTTCCTTCAAGAAAAGAATATGTCCTGAGGAATCTATGATCTGTGAACACATTATTATTATTATTAGGTGTGAACACAACATGCAGTAGTCACTCATGCAGATGCAAATAGACAAATAATATAGGAAGAAAGATTTATTTGGGTTTGTGGAAGTGTTTGGAGCAATTACAGAGAAAGCAATGGGCAGGTGGAGTTGGTAAAATTAGAGACCGGCAGTAGAGACGGAAAATATGAATCATTATTTAGTGCTGATTAAACATAGTAGTTCACTGGCTGTCTGCAACATTTATGTAAAGTATAAGTCATCCAAAATTCTAGCCATGAAACTACAGTAACCATGGGCAGACTGTTGCTTGGAAACAAATAAAAAGGAGGAAGTCCCTTGCAGTGTACGAGCAAGGTAAGTAATCTCGTGAAAAATAGAAAAAAAACATTCCCGCGATTCTGGTAAAAACCTCCTGGACTGTCGAAGGATATTATATATGCTTTAAAAAAAAAATAATAATAATATATATATATTATATATACAGTATATATTTTTTATATGTGTATATATATATATATATATATATATATATATATATATATATATATATATATATATACAGACTTGGCATTTAATGTGGAATTTTTTTTTTTTTGTGGGGGTGAACTTACTTTTCAAGATGTCTTAGAACCAAAAGTTCATTCGAATGATGTTGAAATTATTCTAGATTTTGTTAATGTGACCTTTAAAAGAAACAAAAACCACATTTGACATTTCGAAACAAATAAATTGATCCTTGAAAGTGATGTAAACTGATATCGAACTCAATTCATGGACAGTACTGTGTTAAGCTTCTGTACTTTTCCAGAAGTATCTCTTTATTTTGCACATTAGCCAAATTTTTTTTTAACAAAAACAAAAGTTAAATTACGACTGGGATTACGGACAGTAAAATTACAGTTCAGTACTTCGTGTAACCCCTACGAGCATTCAGGAGAGCACGTACACGTTGAGGCATGCTGTTCACGAGATTTGCCAAGGTTTGGACAGGAATCGCTTGCCATGCAGTGACAATAGCCTGCTGCAATTCACGCACAGAGGTCGGCTGCTGGTCCAAGTGGTCGATTTGACGCGTTAATTCTGCCCACAAGTTCTCTATCGGATACATATCCGGGGACATGGCAGGCCACTCCATATGCTCGACACCACGGTCAGCAAGAAAGTGTTGGATCATGCGAGCACGATGAGGCCGTGCATTGTCATCTTGGAAGACAAAGTTTCCTCGAAAGACTGCACGAGCAAATGGAAGCAATGTTTCTTCCAGAATGGCCCTGTACTTAAACTGGTTCAGGTTTCCATTCAGAACAACCAGGTCAGTTTTTCCCCCTGCATGAAAAGCAGCCCAAACGGTCACCCCACCACCTCCAGCTTGGACTCTTGGCACTATACAATCTTTGTTGTAGGCTTCATGCACTTGTCTGCGCACTCTGACACGGCCATCTTGACGATAGACCAGAAATCTAGACTCGTCGCTGAAGATCACGTGATTCCAGTGTCCTGGCTGCCATTGACGGTGCTCTCTGGCCCACTGCAATCGGCACTGGCGGTGTTGTCTGGTCAGGCGTGGCTTTCTCAGGCGATGCCTGGCACGACAGCCTGCTTGAACCAGTCGTTGGTTGACTAGCCTTCTGGATACAGGCACATTTGTCAGTTGCTGCCACTCAGCCCTAAGCCGATTAACTGACTTGGTACGGCCATTGCGGACTAACCGGTGCAGCTGGCGATCATCCCTCCTTGTGGTTCTGCGGGGACGTCCTGGCCTCGGTATTGGAGTAGGGACACCCCTCTGAGCATTTCGTTTCAGGATCTTTGACACCTGACCTTGAGTGATGCCATACTGCCGAGCAATAGCACGCTCTTTCATGCCGTAATTTCGTAAAGCCACCACTCCATGACAAGCAGCATTGTCGAGTTGACGGACCATCTCCAGAGGAAGCGGCAATAACTTTTGGAGACGTGCAGCAGTTGTTTTCCACAAATACAGAACACAACAACCCTTGTATACCCGACTGTGAAGCCAATCGTCAAATGCACCTGTCCGTACATTTTGCCACGCCACCTGTGATATAATCCTGTTGTTGACTTCTTGCTGCGACAGACAATCAGTGACATGGTTCTTTTAACAACTAAATCACCAAAGTGTAAAAGAAACTCACCAGATTGATATACTGAGTTAAGAAAGTAAACCCAAGTCAAGAAAAAAAAATATATCCCATATTAAATGCCAAGTTTGTGTATATATATATATATATATGTACATACACACATATACACATATATATGTCCATACACACATATATACACACATATATACACACACATACACACATATATATATATATATATATATATATATATATATATATATATATATATATATATATATATATATATTGTTACAGACGCGGTTTTAGATGTTATATTGACCGAGCGGTGGTGTATTACCGCGTCCGAACAGTTACTCCCCGATTAGCCCGATTCCACCCGACGTTGACCAGATCGCCCCACAGATATTCAATCGGGAAACCTCTAAAGCGACCGAAAGAGAATGAAAAGAGAAGAAGACAGAGTACGGAGGAAGAACAGATTTATTATACACACACAAGCAATAAGAAAGAGCGACCAAAATTATTTACAGCAATGGATGGAAGAAGCAGTCACACAGTGCATTGTTAGCTTAAACTATTTATTTTACTTAACCCCAAGACAACGAGTAGGACCGACGACGTTCACACTTACACGGGGGAAATTGCAGGCAGGTAGGGCTTGAGGTGGATTGCTGGAGAGGGAGGCAAGGTCGGAGGCAGCAGCTCTCAATTCCTCGCGGGTTTTGGCGGGAAAACCCTCCGTCGCGTATCCGCTGCTGTAGACGTCACGCGCTGGCTCGGCACACCTGCTCCTCTTCTTCTGGTGGAGCCGTCTCCCTCCTTTCAGCGCGTCTCTCCAAAGCTGGTTTCCTTTGCGAGTACCTCTCCTCTTTGGCTTGGAGTGTTTCGCATCTCACCGCGCCTCTTGGATGCCGCCTCTTCGCTCCTCTCCCAGGTCATCTCCCAAGTCATCTGGTGAAGCAGTCCCTCCCAGTCCCTTTTATTACTTCGGGCGGAATCAAGCCGCCGGCTCCGAGGGCACGCCTACCGGGTTGCTCACCGCGGTGCTGATTGGCTGTTAGGGCTGGCTCACTCCTCCCCTCTATGACGAGGTGGAGACACGCCTTTCTTCTCCGAGATTAGCACATGGGCAATGGCGGCTTGCGGGATTGAACACAACTCGCACCCTTTTGAAAGGAACTTTGGAGAGCGGAGATGTTTGGGGAAATTGCAAGGGCCTATGCTTATTTTGTTTGATACAATGCAAAGTCAATCTAGTGGGAAACACATATTTAGCCTACATAGAATAAGGAAATACACTATTTAAAAAGATATATCGTGACCTGCGTGTAAGTTTCATGGAATTAACTAGGAGGACGGCTGCGACCATTATTTACATTACCAGGGTGTTACCATACTTTTGTAACGTTCACATTGTAACGTTTTCACATTCGTTACCCTTCCTCCAAAATTGTTACACTTCTAAAAAAAAACCGTTACACTTCTCAGAACCGTTACACTGCACCCTCCTTTCTTCAGGCCCGTACTCGGGCCTACTAAACTTTAACTTAGTGTGACACGTAGGTGTAATTCCCTCTACAATTAACCTGACCCTGAGTGTGACAATCTTAAAACACCAATAAGTATGTCCCCCTATTGCATTGCACCCTGTCTAACAGACTCAAGCCCACAGCTAACCGAATTACGGAATTATTCTCAAACTATACATTTACGGTGGGGAGCATTATTTACAATGACGTGATTTCTTATTTACAACGCAACCCAGGCCCTGTGTTTTTTTCTGTTTCTTTCTTAGGGAACAAGAAAAAGAAATTCCTGTTGGGAGGGAGGAGACAGCACGCATTGCATCGATGCACCAGTACCAATACCACCAAAGCACCCAAAAGCACCACAAGCACCACAAAGCACCAAAAGCACCACTCGGTGCGCAGTCACCATGGTTCTTAATAAACACAACAAAACAACTGGTGGTGGTCTTCACTTTCTCTGCTGGGCCGATGTTCTTCCCGACGTCTTCTGGCTTCATGCGGCCTATTTGGACATAATAAAAAGCACAACTTGTGCTCGTTTTTATTTAGGGCCTCAGGGGCCAACTAAGGGTGGTCCACCTGTTTGGCATAGGTGCCACCTTACCGAGGTCCGCAAGCAAGATTCCCTGGCGACTATGGCCGGTCTCCAACAGAGGTGCCCTGCCCCAGAACCTGGGGTCCATCAAGTGGTACTTGGCCGCAGAACAGCGGTCCATAAAGTGGTACATCAACGCAATGCATGCTGGTTCTGGGAATCTCGGGCGCACAATGGCCACCTCACGCACGCTCCCCTCGGCACCCAATGGCGCACAGGTCATGTGGGAGACAAAAGAAAGACAATTGAGCGAGGGGTAAGGTCACAAGGGTACACGTCAATAAGGCAATGCAAGGCGAAATGCGTACGGAGGGCGAAGTGAGAAAGCTCGTCCCTACCGTACGTCACCCCCCTGTCACCTACCCTACCCTTGCCCTTACCCCATATGTACAAAATCTACACATTACCAATTCGTCACTACTGTCACGTCTTCCCCATATTTCCCCTATACCAAATTCGTCTCCACAATCCCTCGACTTCAAAATTTGCCATCATCAATTCATCATCAATCCTCATAAGGAGGAAGAGATGGAATTACGCACCATGTCACACCCACGTCATGATGCGTCTCACAATCCAAAACATTTGCATCAAAAATAATTAAACATGGCATGGTGTGGAGTACCTGTCACCTCAGGTGAGTGGATGCAGATGGTGCGAGGAGATCCTTCATCCTAACTACGTTCTAAATGACATTAACACACTTTACACTACCCGGGGTCTTTCCCTGCCAATCCATTGGCCAACTTACACTATGGGTTCTAAAAACCAAATTCCCATTGACCAAACTGTGGTGCTTCTCAATTTGGGGTCTCACTCCCCCGATTCATCTCCCGGTGCCCTCGCACAATTACTGGGCTGCGACGTGTAGCTCTCCCAGCAGGTCTACCCACCTGCACACCTCCACCACTGCAGTTGCCACCCGAGCTTACCTAGCTCCTCACCCTAACCTATCTAACTGGGGCAGGCCCCTCCTGGCTCTGTCACCCCACTCGGTGCCCTCTGGCACTGGGCTACCCGGGTCCGTCCTCCGGATCCTCGGGCCTCTGGCACTGGGCTACCCGGGTCCGTCCTCCGGATCCTCGGGCCCCATCCACAACAACTACTACCGGCTCCCAGAGCCCACCTGCGGCCTCACCTGGCCGACATCCTTACAGTGGTGGAGCGCCCAACCAACTACACACACTAACAGGCTACACGCCCCGCCATTTCCACAACACTAATGCACCCATCCAAAGACCATTCTTTCACCCGCACCACAGATGCCAATATCCAACCACAATTTACCTATACCCTCTACCTAACACTTACACTACCCGCCCCGGGTATCCGTGATGGGGGTCCACTCTTCCCCCATTCACACCTTCGCACCATCCACTCCACTCCACAATTTCCACCATACTCACTCCACGACCATCCATTCCAATACTCCATTTATTCCACACTACCATTCTCCATACCTGCTGTTGCACACCTGTGCCCTCACACCTGGTGCCACCTGCACCCTCCTTTCTTCCTGGACCATTTGGTCATCACAATACACAATCACTATCACTCACTCATACACTGCTCCATCCACCTGTTCAGTTGCACACCTGTGCAATCACACCTGTTCAATCACACCTGTTCAATCCTCACACACACGGCATCATCTCAGCTAACTACTCCCCTCTGAAACTTGCGCTTCCCAGTCGTCCCTTTAAACTATTGCGCTCCCACGTCATTATAATCCACACTAATCTACCTGCGTCCCCACTGCAGGTATCAGTCACTAACTAATCTTAACGTTACCTAATGTCATCTTCGCTAGATCCCTACAATTATCCAAGCCCTCCCTGGCTCGGTTGTCATAGCCACCCCATAAACTATTGCGCATTTGCCCCCACTCTGTGAGGGATGGTGGATTTGCCATCCCACCACATCGGGGGTCTCTCACTATAAATTTTGTTCGTCCAAATCCAACAATCAAAAATTTTCCATTTACTGCCAATTCTACTCACTTTTCTAAATTTTGGATCAAAACCACTATCATCATCACCTGTCTACTTATTACATCCTCTCGGTGCGCCAATTCCCTTCCAAAGCTCGGCTTCGTACAGCCGAGCAATGAATGCGGGTTCTTTTGTGCCCGCGGCTGGATACGTCCCGCATTCGGGGCAGGGACGGGGGCTTACCCGGGCCGAGATCCCACGCACCACCTCGGCGTGGAGCCATCCAATGTCCCGATCTCGACCTGCCGGCACGTCTCAATAGAAAGTGGTCGCCATGACGACCCTTCCTATCGGGCTGCCCGCTCCGCCTAGTGGAGCCCGGACGCGGCCGTTCCACGCGAGGCCCAGCGTGGATCGCGCACGGCGGTCCTTTCGAACCCGCCGTGGCTCGGATCCCCGCTGGTTCTCGCGGCACGCGAAGCTGCCCGACGCGCACCGAGGGCCCGATTCGGCTATACGTCGTTCTAACCTCTAACCTGGTTACCGTCGATGCCTCACCTGGATGCTTACGCGCATACACTACCCCTTTCTTGCTCATACCTCCAGCTGTTCCCATGCTCCTCGTACCTTCCCTTACACACCTCGGTACACTCATTCCGCTCACCGACTTGGTCACACACCTGACCACCGAACACCTTGGAACACATTCGTCGCTCGCACACCTCACCAACACACCTCTTCGCGCCCCTTTCTCGGTCACCTCCTTTGTGACAATCACAGGTGTGCTCTCACCCGCACACCCAACCACGTGCCTCACTACCAATTCCAGCGTGCATTCCCACTCACGCTCTACCATTCCAGGTGTGCATCCTTCCATTCCAGGTGTACATCCTCGCTCACCTGTCACAACCAACTCACGCTCCGTGCCACTCTCACTACTCTCACCACCACTCTTGACAACGCACTCTTTCCCCATGCACCTGTCCGTTACACACCTTTCTCGCATATCCTCTTGCGCACACTCTTTCGTTACTTCCTCCGTAACACTTACCACACCGCACTTCCATGTACCCCCTCGCACACGCGCTACGACCGACTCACTCTCGACGGCACACTCACTCCTTGGCGTGCACTTTTTCCTCACACACCCCATGGTCGGACATTCTCGCACACCTCGTTTTTCGCACACCAGACCTGTCGCACACTTCACCAACGGCCTCTCACTAACACCCGGGTCCAAAGCAATCCCCAAGCTGACTGAAGCTTTCCTCACATCATATACATTGCCACTCACCTCCGTACCTCGTCGTCGCACCTCCTTTGCCACCTGCAAACTCTTTATTCGGTTAGTGAGCATCACATCATGAGTTGAGCACCGACCTTGCACATATTCCATGACTTCCTCCTTTATCTCCCTCTTAGTTTCCCTCCGTCTCTTCTTAATTTCACTCACCTCTTCTTCCACTTCCTCTAATTTTTGTTTAACCTCTTTTATTTCTCGGTGCGTCTCCTCAAGTTCGTCCTCTAAGGCTACCGTGACCGTCTCTATGTGCATCCTCACCTGCCGGTCCTTTGTCTCCATTATCTCTGTCACCTCGTCCACCCTCATTGTCAGTTCCTCACGTACCATCTGACATTGCCTCTGCGTCGCTATTAATTCGTTTTTAATTTCTTTTTGTGTCGCCTTTAACCCTCCTAGTACCGCAGTGTTCTTTTGAACCTGCTCCACTAACTCCGTCTGTCCCTCTGTCAGCTGTTCCACCTCCTCCGTCAGATCTTCTATTCCCCCTTGTAACTTCGCCGTATTATTTCTCACCTCTTTCTCCATACGCTTCTCACCTCGCTTTACCTCCTCGCGTAGCCCCAAAACCTCCTCACTCACACCCCGTCGTATTTCCTCTTTCATCTCCCCCATCTCTTTTGTAGATGCCACCCTCATCTGTCCCAATTCATCCCTCTGAGCATCCAGTTTACTTTCTAACCCGATTTGCACCTCCTCTATCTGGTTTCCCATTTGTTTAATTTCTCTGGCGGATTGCTCCCCTATCTCCCGCAATTTGCCTTCCATCCTGTTTTCTAACCCCATTAACCCATTTTTCACCCCCTCTAACTGATTCTCCTGGGCAGCCATTCTGTTTTCCACCCCCGTTAACCCATTCTTTACCTCTTTTATCCCGTTGCCTAACCCCTCACCGGTACCCCTCGCTTCGTCCCTCATTACCCCCATTTGGTTTCCCAATCGCTCACTATCAGCCCTCATTTGCTCACTATGAGCCTCCATCCGGTTCCCCATTACCCCCATCATTCTGCTTTCCATTTCTTCGCTATTCTTGTCCATAAGGGCCTTCATTTGTATAAAAAAAAGGTTCAAATCCACCAACGGCGCTGCTACGGTCGCGGGCGCGGCAAAATTTGGTGCCGCTACACCCACGTGCGCGAGGACGCCACTTTGCGCGTCTGATACTTCCGCAACCACATTGCTATTTTTCTCCTCCTCCCTTTCCTCCACATACATTTCCCCGAGGTCCTGGGTCGATTCCACCCTGTCTCTCTCTCCCACCGACATCCGATCGCCTTGATTGTCCATGGCGCGATCTCAAAATTCGGGTTTTATAAAACAAAATAAATTTCGGCAGCTTGTAATTTTGAGCGCGTTAAGCGCGCTTCGGGTCCGATCTCACTCAACACCAATTGTTACTGATATAACACAATTGGTGTCCCAAAATTTGGGCCGAACAAATTTAGTCCCAGGTCCGAATCCAACTCCTGACAACCAATTGTTACAGACGCGGTTTTAGATGTTATATTGACCGAGCGGTGGTGTATTACCGCGTCCGAACAGTTACTCCCCGATTAGCCCGATTCCACCCGACGTTGACCAGATCGCCCCACAGATATTCAATCGGGAAACCTCTAAAGCGACCGAAAGAGAATGAAAAGAGAAGAAGACAGAGTACGGAGGAAGAACAGATTTATTATACACACACAAGCAATAAGAAAGAGCGACCAAAATTATTTACAGCAATGGATGGAAGAAGCAGTCACACAGTGCATTGTTAGCTTAAACTATTTATTTTACTTAACCCCAAGACAACGAGTAGGACCGACGACGTTCACACTTACACGGGGGATATTGCAGGCAGGTAGGGCTTGAGGTGGATTGCTGGAGAGGGAGGCAAGGTCGGAGGCAGCAGCTCTCAATTCCTCGCGGGTTTTGGCGGGAAAACCCTCCGTCGCGTATCCGCTGCTGTAGACGTCACGCGCTGGCTCGGCACACCTGCTCCTCTTCTTCTGGTGGAGCCGTCTCCCTCCTTTCAGCGCGTCTCTCCAAAGCTGGTTTCCTTTGCGAGTACCTCTCCTCTTTGGCTTGGAGCGTTTCGCATCTCACCGCTCCTCTTGGTGCCACCTCTTCGCTCCTCTCCCAGGTCATCTCCCAAGTCATCTGGTGAAGCAGTCCCTCCCAGTCCCTTTTATTACTTCGGGCGGAATCAAGCCGCCGGCTCCGAGGGCACGCCTACCGGGTTGCTCACCGCGGTGCTGATTGGCTGTTAGGGCTGGCTCACTCCTCCCCTCTATGACGAGGTGGAGACACGCCTTTCTTCTCCGAGATTAGCACATGGGCAATGGCGGCTTGCGGGATTGAACACAACTCGCACCCTTTTGAAAGGAACTTTGGAGAGCGGAGATGTTTGGGGAAATTGCAAGGGCCTATGCTTATTTTGTTTGATACAATGCAAAGTCAATCTAGTGGGAAACACATATTTAGCCTACATAGAATAAGGAAATACACTATTTAAAAAGATATATCGTGACCTGCGTGTAAGTTTCATGGAATTAACTAGGACGGCTGCGACCATTATTTACATTACCAGGGTGTTACCATACTTTTGTAACGTTCACATTGTAACGTTTTCACATTCGTTACCCTTCCTCCAAAATTGTTACACTTCTAAAAAAAAAAACCGTTACACTTCTCAGAACCGTTACAATATATATATATATATATATATATATATATATATATATATATATATATATATATATATATATATATATATACATACATACATATATACATACATATACATATATATACATACATATATATACATATATATACATATATATACATACATATATATATACATACATATATATACATATATATACATATATATACATATACATACATATACATACATATATATACATATATATACATATATATACATCTATATATATAAAGTAGAGTTGGCCTCTATCTATGATCTCTAAGATCTCGAGAACCCGTGGACGGATTTGCGAGCGGAAAGTACTGTTCGACTCGGGATGGTCCCAGGAATGTCACGGAGACATAAACATTTAAAAAATTTCGGGTTTTAAAATTAGCGTATTATTAGCACTAGCAGAAGAGAGAGGGATTCGAAGGGAGGGAGCGCAGCGCTTCTAGCGCTTCTGACTACAGCACACCTTAAAATTAAAAAAACTTCGGGTCTACAATCTCTAAGATCTCGAGAACCCGTGGACGGATTTGCGAGCGGAAAGTACTGTTCGACTCGGGATGGTCCCAGGAATGTCACGGAGACATAAACATTTAAAAAATTTCGGGTTTTAAAATTAGCGTAGCAGAAGCATTGCCGGCGCAGAAGCGGCAGAAGAGAGAGGGATTCGAAGGGAGGGAGCGCAGCGCTTCTAGCGCTTCTGACTACAGCACACCTTAAAATTAAAAAAACTTCGGGTTTTAAAATTAGTGTGTTACGCGTAATTAGCGCTAGCAGAAGAGGGAGGGAATCTAAGGGAGGGAGCGCAGTGCTCCCTCCAGCGCTTCTGTTAGCGTAATTAGCGTATTTCGGAACGTTAACCACAGACTAACGTCTACCGTCTACAACACCACTACCGTCTACCGGACCGCCTGCAACCCCACTTCCATTAACCAGCCCGCCGGCAACCCCACTACCGTCTACCAGGCCACCTACAACACCGGTAACAGGTGAGTTAACAATATTAACTTACAAAATATGTTAAGTGTTCAAGTTTTTGTAAATTTGCATCATTTAACAAGCCGCAATTTTACATTGTCAATTAAACCACCCAACCCCACTACCGTCTACTAGCCCGCCTACCAGTGTTCACAATAATCATAATTTTTAGAATTATGTATCCCGATAACGTCTGCCAGCCCGCATACACTCTCCACTACGCCCAGTTTTGACTTGCGCATTTTTTTTTTTACTACGCCGCTGAACTATTGTTGCTATAATCTCTGCTTAACTTAAGGCAGTTAAATTTAACATTTATGGTTATTGTTCACTTCAGATATGCCAAGAAAGAGGCCAGCTCTCGGACGCAATACGGCTGCCGCCAAAAGATTCCGTGCTGCGCGGGAAGCAGAACAGCCAGAGCAACGGCAAGTACGACTTGATGCAAATCGCCGTCGCAACGCCGCAGCTCTACAGACTTCACAAGCACGAGCCAGTGAGACCGTCGAGCAACACCGTCACTCCAATAGCATGGCCTTCACCTATGACCGCGGTAACCCAGTGAATTTTGCAAATGTTGGACAAATGAACGACAAGTGCAGGCATTGTGCAGCTATGAAGTTTAATGGAGAGACAAAAGGGGTGTGCTGCAGTGATGGCAAAGTCATCCTTACCCCTTACCCAGCCCTACCACCATTTCTCAATGAGCTCATCTCTGGTACAGATGCCACCAGCAGGCACTTCCTTGCCAACATCAGAAGGTACAATGGATCATTTGCGATGACAAGCTTTGGTCACAAAGACGCAGCAGTCCAGGGTTGGAACCCCAGCTTCCGCATTCAGGGCCAGGCCTTTCATCGCATTGGTTCCTTGCTACCACCTGAGGAGGGTCAGCCTAAGTTCCTACAAGTCTACTTCCTGGACTCTCATGCTGATGAACTGACAGCCAGGAACCACAGCAGCCTTAATCCACATATTCTTAGGAATCTTACCATCTGGTTTCATGACAACAATCACCTGATCCGACAACTCAAGACAGCTCATGATGTTCTTGCTGAGGGAAGCAACAATGAAGAGAGGCAGATCATCATCAGGGAGGACAAGAGGCCACACGGAGAGCATGCCCGTCGCTACAATGCCCAGTCAGCACCAGAAGTGGCCATCCTGATGGACAATGAGCCTACAAATCCCCGAGACATAGTCCTCAGGCTTCGAGATGGTGAACTCAAGAGGATCAGCGAGCTGCATGCATCCTATGATTCACTCCAGTACCCAATCATCTTCCCGTATGGCACAGACGGATACAGTGTGTATCTACAGGCCCGAACTGCTGCAGGACAGGATGGAGGGCGCAAGGTCAGCCAGCTTCAATACTACAGCTACCACCTCATGGTAAGAGAGGGCAACCACCTACTGCAAATGGGACGCCTCTTTCAGCAATTTCTGGTGGACATGTACTGCAAGATAGAAACTGAGAGATTGGGCTGGATCCGTCGTGAGCAGAAGACCTTGCGCGCTGATGACTATGTGAGCCTGCGTGACAGCCTGTTTGCTGGTGATGGAGATCCACACAATGTGGGACAAAGCGTTGTACTCCCAGCAACATACACTGGTGGCCCCCGCTGGATGCATGAAAAACAGAGCGATGCCATGGCCTATGTCCGCCGTTTTGGAAAGCCTGACTTCTTCATAACCATGACCACCAACCCCAAATGGACTGAAATTCAGGAAAACCTGCAGCCAGGACAAGAGGCACAAAACCGCCCTGACATCATAGCTCGGGTCTTTCGTCAAAAGCAAAAGAAGCTCATGGAACTACTCAAACGTGGAGCTTTCGGCAAGATGCAAGCCTTCCTGTACACCATTGAGTACCAGAAGCGTGGTCTCCCTCATGCACATATCCTTCTGTGGCTTGCTCCCGAGAGCAAGGTCAGACCTGATGACATTGACCTGGTGATCAGTGCTGAGATTCCCGACAAGGAGATAGATCCGGAACTGCACAAGATGGTCATGGCTCATATGATCCATGGCCCATGTGGACATCTCAATCAGAACAGTCCTTGCATGAGGGACCGCAAGTGCGCCAAGGATTTTCCAAAGCCATTCTTGCAGAGCACAGAGCAAGGAAATGACTGCTACCCCAAGTATCGGCGTCTCAAGCCAGAGGATGGTGGTCACATTGGGGAGATCAACATGCACCAGCTGGGAAGACAATTGGAGCAAGTGGTCAGCAACCAGTGGGTGGTACCATACAACCCATTCCTCCTCCGCCAATTCAACAGCCACATCAATGTTGAGATATGCTCCAGCATTAGTAGCATCAAGTACATAACCAAGTATGTGACCAAGGGGACTGACCAGGCTGTCTTTCAACTGCAGCGCATCGGGGCTGGAGACTGTCCAGTGGACGAAGTCACTCAGTTCCAGAATGCTCGCTATGTGGGTAGCAGTGAGGCAGTATGGAGGATCCTGGAGCACCCCATATCTCAGCACTTTCCCCCTGTTGTGGGACTTGCCGTGCACCTAGAGAATGGTCAGAGAGTCTACTTTAATGCTGAAAATGCCCTGGAAAGGGCACAGAGACCACCGCCAGCCACCACACTCACTGCTTTCTTTGATCTCTGCAGCCATGATGATTTCGCCAAGACACTCAAGTACCATGAGGTGCCACAGTACTACACCTGGGATAAGTCAAGCAAGAAGTGGACCAGGCGCAAGCAAGGAGGCGTGGTTGTTAGAGGAGATTTTACTGTCCACGAAGTTTCAGCTATTGGCCGCATGTACAGCATCAGTCCACGGCAAGGCGACTGCTACTACGTTCGCCTCCTTCTGACTGACATATGTGGTCCCACTTCCTTCAATGCCCTGAGAAGTGTAGATGGTCAAGAATTGTCCTTCCGTGAAGCATGCCTGGCAAGAGGACTCTTGGAAAATGACCAGCATCTTCACCTTGCTATGGAGGAAGCAGGAATCAGCCAGTCAGCATCAAACCTCAGGAGCCTATTGGCCATCATTCTCACCAGCTGCTTCCCCAGCAATCCACGTGCACTCTGGGAGGACTTTCGTAACCTGCTATCCGAAGACTACCTATTCCAGCACCGTCGCCATATTGGTAATGTTGCGGCTTGCTACAATGATGAGGTTTACAACCTGGCACTCTGCGCACTTGAGGACAAGGTGTTGCTGATGGGTGGCAGTGTTCTCAGTTCGTATGACTTCCCAATACCACAGAGGGGCACAGATGAGAGGCTCGCAAGGGAGTACTTCAGAGAGGTAGATTATGACCAAGATCAGTTGACAATTCAGGCCAATGATCTCCTTGAACAGCTGACTGATGACCAGCGTGATGTCTACAATGCAGTCCTTCAACTGGTCGAACAAGGTAGCGTCAACAGTGGCATGAGGCACAGTAACATAATCTTCTTGGATGCGCCAGGTGGCACAGGCAAGAGTTTCGTCATCAATGCCATCCTCAAACATATCCGATCCCAAGGAAAGATCGCCCTTGCAACTGCATCCAGTGGCATTGCTGCAACACTGCTCCAGGGTGGGCGGACACTACACAGCACATTCAAAATTCCACTTGACGCCCACACCAAGGAGCAAGCAACATGTGGCATCAAGCGTGGCACAGCCTTGGCCAGGGTCATAAACGATGCAGCTGTCATCATTGTGGACGAAGCACCAATGACCCACAAATCAGCGTATGAAGCTGTAGACCGCACTTTACAGGACATAACAGGCGTGCACAGACCCATGGGAGGCATACCCACGCTGCTCTGTGGAGATTTCCGCCAGATCTTGCCTGTGGTCAAGAGGGGCACAAGGGCCAACATTGTGAATGCCAGTCTAAAAACTTCCGACCTCTGGCGTCATGTGACTGTCAAACACCTAACAAGGAACATGCGAACGCATTTGTCTGGGGATCAAGGGGCAGCTGACTTTTCCAAAATGCTCCTGGAAGTTGGCAATGGACAGATCCCATTAACAGCTGCACCAGACACCATCACAATCCCTACTGGGCTGGGGAAGGTTGTGAAGACATTGGAGGAGCTCAAGGCTGATGTGTACCCATGTTTGGTTGCCAATGCTCACAATCATGAGTGGCTGGCTGAGCGAGCAATTCTCTCTCCTCTGAACACCAATGTGAGTAAGCTCAATACCTGGCTCATGTCTGAGTTTCCTGGTGAGGAGAGAAGGTACAAGTCTGTTGACAGTGCCATCTGTGATGATGAGGCAGTCACCTACCCCGTTGAACTGCTCAACTCCATTGAGCTGTCAGGAATGCCGCCACACATTCTGATTCTCAAGATCGGTGTCCCAATCATGATACTCCGAAACATGGAGCCACCAAAGACCACCAATGGCACTCGCTGCTTTGTCACCCGCCTTCATGCCAATGTTATCGAGGCCACCATTTCCTGTGGGCC
>NC_136261.1:251169455-251189455 GCF_964187855.1 Myxine glutinosa
CCTCTAGCTCACCCACCGGCATCCGATCACCTTGACCAGCCATGGCGCGATTTCAAAATTCGGGTTTTTTGTAAAACAACACAAATTTCCAGCAGCTTGTAATTTTGAGCGCGTTAAGCGCGCTTCGGGTCCGATCCCACTTCCCGACACCAATTGTTACTGATCGCGGTTTAGATGTTACTTTGCCGAGCGAAGGCTCCGCGACCGAACAGTTATTCCCCGATTAGAACCCGATTCCACCCAAACGTTGGCCAGATCGCACCGCAGCTATTCAATAGGGAAAAGACAAAGGCGACACGGATGTGAAGAAGAAGAAGAAGAAGAAGACAAAAAGGTTGGAAATACTACTAAATTTATTCCTACTATTTACATGCTCAAAGTAACCAAGGAGAAGGAAAGATAATAAAATAATATACAGAAGAATCAGAGACACAGTGCAATTATTAGCTTATACAGACTTAATTAACCCAGGGACAAGACACACAGAACAAACTCACGTACACAAGAAGGGTGGAGGAAAGGAATGAATGCTGGAAGGAGGAATGGGAAGGTTCATCTGGGGCAGATGGTTCGGGCTTGATCCCGCACGGGACGTCGGCTGGACCTCGACGGCCACCGATGCCACCGCTATCTGGTCCCCGCGGGGTAACGGGTTGAAGCTGCCTGGTGGAGTCAACGCTGCTTGTGGAGCCAAAGCTGCTTCTCTGGCTCACCTCAGGGCGCGTCTGCCGTCTCTGGCGCAACTGCTGGTAATTGACCTGGAACCTTCTCTCTCTTGGCCCTGGTGTCTCCTCACCATCGACAACTCAACGTCAACCAACGCAACCACTGACCACTCGACGCCACCACTTCTCACCACCGACTTCTTACCACCGCAACCAACGCAACCCCTGACCCTCCTCTGACGACCAACTCACAACTCACTCACTTGCTTCTTGCGTGCGCGCCTTTTATAGCGCCTCCAGCGATCAAGCCGCCGGCCTTCAGGACACGCCCATCGGTGTGCTCACCTCGGCCCTGGTTGGTCACGCGACCCTCTCGCTCCGCCCTTGATGACGACGGGCGGGCACGCCCCTCTTCCCCTCTATGACGAGGTGGAGACACGCCTTTCTTCTCCGACCCTGCCTCGTGGTCAATGGCGGTTATTGGAGGGGAGGTAATTGGCAATCGAGGGTTGGCAATCACGAGAGGGGATGTAATTGGAAATGGAGATTTTGGGGATGGGAATGAAAGGGGATCTATTCTCTTTCACTGGTGCAATGGAGTACTTCAATTAATGGGAGACACAGCCTTACCCTAGAACACAGAATAAGAGATAACTATCAAACAGGGGTATTCTGTTATTTGGCTGACGTGTATGCTTGTGGACTAATTATGGGATGCCCTTTCACCTTTACACAGCTCCGGAGGCAGGGGGGCGCAGAATAAACAATAATAACAATTCACACAATCAAAAAAATATACAGTTCTCATATCCGCAACACTGCACCCTCCTCCTCTTAGGCACGTCCCGGGCCTACAACTTTTATTTAGTGTGACACGTAGGTGTAGTTCCCTCTACTTTTAACCTGACCCTGAGTGCGACAGTTTTAAAACATAAATAAATGTGTCCCGCTGCTCCATTGCACCCTGCCTAACAGACTTATGCCCACAGTTAACCGAATTGCGGAATGGTCTTCAAACTATACACTGACGTTGGGGAGCATTATTTATAATGACGCTATTTTTATTTACAAAACTAACCCAGGACCTGTGATTGTTCTTTCTGGGGGGGAGACAGTCTGCTCTGCATCGACGCACCATGACAGCACCCAAAAACGCACCAATACAAGCACCCTCAAGCACCAATCGGTGCAGTCACCATAGTTCATCAGTGTTCAATGCATGTTCAATAAAAATAAAATCAACAACCCCTAACCCTGCAGGTGATCTCTTGCTCTTCGGCTCCCTCTGCTGGTTCTCATTATTTGTTCTTCCAGATGTTGTCATTCTTTCATTTTCTTACTGGCGGCCTATTTGCAATAAAGTGTGCCCAATGTGTCCTTTTTATTTTCTTTATTTATGGCCCACAGGGCCGACTACGTGTGGTTCACCTGTGGGGCATCGGTGCCCTGTGGCCAATGTCCGCCAGCAAGATTTCGGGCCCTCATGGCCGGTTCCAGCAGAGGGGCCATGCCCCAACCCATGGGGTCCATAAGTGGTGCTCGGCCACAGACCTGTGGTCCATAATGTGGTGCATCGATGCAGACAGCTGGTTCTGGGAATTCCGGGCGCACAATGGAGGACTCACGCACGCTCCCCTCGGCACCCAATGGCGTACAGGTCATGTGGGAGACAAAAGAGGGACAAGAGAAATGAGCGAGGGGTAAGGTCACAAGGGTACACGTCAATAAGGCAATGCAAGGCGAAATGCGTACGGAGAGCGAAATGAGAAAGCTCGTCCCTACCGTACGTCACCCCCCTGTCACCTACACTACCCTTGCCCTTACCCCATATGTACAAAATCTACACATTACCAATCCGTCGCTACTGTCACGTCTCCCCATATTTCCTCTATACCAAATTCGTCACCACAATCCCTCTATTCAAAATTTGCCATCTCCCAATTCATCATCAATCCTCATAAGGAGGAAGAGATGGAACAACAAAGCACAATGTCACACCCACGTCATGATGCGTCTCACATTCCAAACATCTGCACAATAAAATAACAAAACATGGCATGGTGTGGAGTACCTGTCACCTCAGGTGAGTGGATGCAGATGGTGCGAGGAGACTCCAATCCTAACTATCCTCTAAATGACCTTAACACACTTTACACTATCCGGGGTCTCTCCCTGCCAATCCATTGGCCAACTTACACTAGGGGTTCTAAAAACCAATTCCCATTGACCAAACTGTGGTGCTTCTCAATTTGGGGTCTCACTCCCCCGATTCATCTCCCGGTGCCCTCGCACAATTTCTGGGCTGTGACGTGTAGCTCTCCCAGCAGGTCTACCCACCTGCACACCTCCACCACTGTAGTTGCCACCCGAGCTTACCTAGCTCCTCACCCTAACCTAACTAACTGGGGAAGACCCCTCCTGGCTCTGTCACCCCACTCGGTGCCCTCTGGCACTGGGCTACCCGGGTCCGTCCTCCGGATCCTCGGGCCCCATCCACAACAACTACTACCGGCTCCCAGAGCCCACCTGCGGCCTCACCGGGCCGACATACTCACAGTGGTGGAGCGCCCAACCAACTACACACACTAACAGGCTACACGCCCAGCCATTTCCACAACACTAATGCACCCATCCAAAGACCATTCTTTCACCCGCACCACAGATGCCAATATCCAACCACAATTTACCTATACCCTCTACCTAACACTTACACTACCCGCCCCGGGTATCCGTGATGGGGGTCCACTCTTCCCCCATTCACACCTTCGCACCATCCACTCCACTCCACAATTTCCACCATACTCACTCCACGACCATCCATTCCAATACTCCATTTATTCCACACTACCATTTATTCCACACAGCCACATACACCTGTTGTTGCACACCTGTGCAATCCCCTGGTGCCACCTGCACCCTCCTCCTCTTCCTGGACCATTTGGTCAACACAACACGCAATCACCACTACTCCCTCATACACTGCTCCATTCACCTGTTCAGTTGCACACCTGTGCAATCACACCTGTTCAATCCTCACACACACGGCATCATCTCATCTAACTACTCCCCTCTGAAACTTGCGCTTCCCAGTCGTCCCTTTAAACTATTGCGCTCCCACGTCATTATCATCCATACTAATCTACCTGCGTCCCCACTACAGGTATCATTGTCACTAACTAACCTTAACGTTACCTAATGTCATCTTCGCTAGAGCCCTACACACAATATCCTAACCCACCCGGGCTAGTTTTCACTGCCATACACCCCATAAGCTATAGCGCATTTGCCCCACCCTGTGAGGGATGGTGGATTTGCCATCCCACCACATCCGGGAGGTCCTACTATCAATTTCGCACACCTAAATCCAACCAATCAAAAATTCTGCCAATCATCTGCCAATCATCAAATTTCGCCTTTTTCTAATTTCGGGGCCAAAACACTATCCTCATCACTCGTCTACTTATTACATCCTCTCGGTGCGCCAATTCCCTTCTAAAGCTCGGCTTCGTACAGCCGAGCAATGAACGCGGGTTCTTTGGTGCCGGCGGCTGGATGCGTCCGGCACTCGGTGCAGGGACGGGGGCTTACCCGGGCCGAGATCCCATGCACCACCTCGGCGTGGAGCCATCCAATGTCCCGATCTCGACCTGCCGGCACGTCTCAATAGAAAGTGGTCGCCATGACGACCCTTCCTATCGGGCTGCCCGCTCCGCCTGGTGGAGCCCGGACGCGGCCGTTCCAAGCGAGGCCCAGCGTGGATCGCGTACGGCGGTCCTTTCGAACCCGCCGTGGCTCGGATCCCCGCTGGTTCTCGCGGCACGCGAAGCCCGGCACGCACCGAGGGCCCGATTCGGCTAAAAGTCGCTCTAACCGCTAACCCGGTTACCGTCGATGCCTCACCTGGATTCTTACCCGCATACGCTACCCCTTTCTTGCTCATACCTCCAGCTGTTCCCATGCTCCTCGTACCTTTCCTTTCACACCTCGGTACACTCATTCCGCTCCCAGACTTGGTCACACACCTGACCACCGAACACCTTGGCACACATTCGTCGCTCGCACACCTCACCAACACACCTCTTCGCGCCCCTTCTTCGGTCACCTCCTCTGTGACAATCACAGGTGTGCTCTTACTCGCACACCCAACCACGTGCCTCACGACCAACTCAAGTGTGCATTCCCACACACGCTCTACCATTCCAGGTGTGCATCCTCCCATGCCAGGTGTACATCCTCGCTCACCTGTCATAACCAACTCACGCTCCGTGTCACTCTCACTACTTTCACCTCCATTCTTGACAGCGCACTCACCCTTACTCTCGACAGCGCACTCTTTCCCCATGCACCTGTCCGTTACACACCTTTCTCGCGCACACTCTTGCGCACACTCTTTCGTTACTTCCTCCGTAACACTTACCACACCGCGCTTCCATGTACCCCCTCGCGCACACGCTACGACCAACTCACTCTTGACGGCACACTCACTCCTCGGCGTGCACTTTTTCCTCACACACCCCATGGTCGGACATTCTCGCACACCTCTTTTTTCGCACACCAGACCTGTCGCACACTTCACCAACGGCCTCTCACGAACACCCGGATCCAAACCAATCCCCAAGCCGACTGAAGCTTTCCTCACATCATGTACATTTCCGATTATATCGCCACTCACCTTGGCACCTCGTCTCCGCACCTCCTTTGCCACCTGCAAACTCTTTATTTGGTTAGTGAGCAGACCATTATGAGTTGAGCACCGACCTTGTACCAATTCCATTACCTCCTCCTGGATTTCTCTCTTAGTTTCTGTCCGTCTCTTCTTAATTTCACTCACCTCTTCTTCCACTTCCTCTAATTTTTGTTTAACCTCTTTTATTTCTCGGTGCGTCTCCTCAAGTTCGTCCTCTAAGGCTACCGTGACCGTCTCTATGTGCATCCTCACCTGCCGGTCCTTTGTCTCCATTATCTCTGTCACCTCGTCCACCCTCATTGTCAGTTCCTCACGTACCATCTGACATTGCCTCTGTGTCGCTATTAATTCGTTTTTAATTTCTTTTTGTGTCGCCTTTAACCCTCCTAGTACCGCAGTGTTCTTTTGAACCTGCTCCACTAACTCCGTCTGTCCCTCTGTCAGCTGTTCCACCTCCTCCGTCAGATCTTCTATTCCCCCTTGTAACTTCGCCGTATTATTTCTCACCTCTTTCTCCATACGCTTCTCACCTCGCTTTACCTCCTCGCGTAGCCCCGAAACCTCCTCACTCACACCTCGTCGTATCTCCTCCTTCATCTCCCCCATCTCCTTTGTAGATGCCACCCTCATCTGTCCCAATTCATCCCTCTGAGCATCCAATTTGGTTTCTACCCCGATTTTTACCTCCTCTATCTGCTCTCCCATTTGTTTAATTTCTCTGGCGGATTGCTCCCCTATCTCCCGCAATTTGTCCTCCATCCTATTTTCTAGCCCCATTAACCCATTTTTCATCCCCTCTATCTGATTCTCCTGGGCAGCCATTCTATTTTCCACCCCCGTTAACCCTCTTTTATCCCGTTGTCTAACCCCTCAAAATTATTGTCTAACTTCCCAAATTTCTTGTCTAACCCCTCACCAGTACCCCTCGCTTCGTCCCTCATTACCCCCAATTGCTCACTCTGAGCCCTCATTTGCTCACTCTGAGCATCCATCCGGTTCCCCATTCCTAAAATTTGGTTTCTCATCCCCCTGTTCTCTTCCCTCTCCTCATCCGCCTTGACCATGAAGGCCTGCATCTGCTGCATGAATAGGCCCCAGTTCATTGGTGCTGCGGCCGCTGCTACGGTCACGGGCGCGGCAAAATTTGGTGCCGCTACACCCACGTGCGCGGGGACGCCACTTTGCGCGCCTGTAGCCTCATGCGCGAGAGCGCCATTTTGTGCGCCTGATACCCCCTCAACCACATTGCCAATGTTCTCCTCCTCATTGCTCCCCTCCATTTGATCCTGGGTTACCCCTAACCCCTCCTCTAGCTCACCCACCGGCATCCGATCACCTTGACCAGCCATGGCGCGATTTCAAAATTCGGGTTTTTTGTAAAACAACACAAATTTCCAGCAGCTTGTAATTTTGAGCGCGTTAAGCGCGCTTCGGGTCCGATCCCACTTCCCGACACCAATTGTTACTGATCGCGGTTTAGATGTTACTTTGCCGAGCGAAGGCTCCGCGACCGAACAGTTATTCCCCGATTAGAACCCGATTCCACCCAAACGTTGGCCAGATCGCACCGCAGCTATTCAATAGGGAAAAGACAAAGGCGACACGGATGTGAAGAAGAAGAAGAAGAAGAAGACAAAAAGGTTGGAAATACTACTAAATTTATTCCTACTATTTACATGCTCAAAGTAACCAAGGAGAAGGAAAGATAATAAAATAATATACAGAAGAATCAGAGACACAGTGCAATTATTAGCTTATACAGACTTAATTAACCCAGGGACAAGACACACAGAACAAACTCACGTACACAAGAAGGGTGGAGGAAAGGAATGAATGCTGGAAGGAGGAATGGGAAGGTTCATCTGGGGCAGATGGTTCGGGCTTGATCCCGCACGGGACGTCGGCTGGACCTCGACGGCCACCGATGCCACCGCTATCTGGTCCCCGCGGGGTAACGGGTTGAAGCTGCCTGGTGGAGTCAACGCTGCTTGTGGAGCCAAAGCTGCTTCTCTGGCTCACCTCAGGGCGCGTCTGCCGTCTCTGGCGCAACTGCTGGTAATTGACCTGGAACCTTCTCTCTCTTGGCCCTGGTGTCTCCTCACCATCGACAACTCAACGTCAACCAACGCAACCACTGACCACTCGACGCCACCACTTCTCACCACCGACTTCTTACCACCGCAACCAACGCAACCCCTGACCCTCCTCTGACGACCAACTCACAACTCACTCACTTGCTTCTTGCGTGCGCGCCTTTTATAGCGCCTCCAGCGATCAAGCCGCCGGCCTTCAGGACACGCCCATCGGTGTGCTCACCTCGGCCCTGGTTGGTCACGCGACCCTCTCGCTCCGCCCTTGATGACGACGGGCGGGCACGCCCCTCTTCCCCTCTATGACGAGGTGGAGACACGCCTTTCTTCTCCGACCCTGCCTCGTGGTCAATGGCGGTTATTGGAGGGGAGGTAATTGGCAATCGAGGGTTGGCAATCACGAGAGGGGATGTAATTGGAAATGGAGATTTTGGGGATGGGAATGAAAGGGGATCTATTCTCTTTCACTGGTGCAATGGAGTACTTCAATTAATGGGAGACACAGCCTTACCCTAGAACACAGAATAAGAGATAACTATCAAACAGGGGTATTCTGTTATTTGGCTGACGTGTATGCTTGTGGACTAATTATGGGATGCCCTTTCACCTTTACACAGCTCCGGAGGCAGGGGGGCGCAGAATAAACAATAATAACAATTCACACAATCAAAAAAATATGCAGTTCTCATATCCGCAACAATATATATATATATATATATATATATATATATATATATATATATATATATATATATATATATATATATATATATATATATATACATACAGACTTGGCATTTAATATGGAATCTTTTTTTTGTGGGGGTGAACTTACTTTTCAAGATGACTTAGAACCAAAAGTTCATTGGAATTATGTTGAAATTATTCTAGATTTTGTTAATGTGACCTTTAAAAGAAACAAAAACCACATTTGACATTTCGAAACAAATAAATTGATCCTTGAAAGTGATGTAAACTGATATCGAACTCAATTCACGGACAGTACTGTGTTAAACTTCTGTACGTTTTCCAGAAGTATCTCTTTATTTTGCACATTAGCCAATTTTTTTTTTAACAAAAACAAAAGTTAAATTACGACTGGCATTACCGACAGTAAAATTACAGTTCAGTACTTCGTGTAACCCCCACGAGCATTCAGGAGAGCACGTACACGTTGAGGCATGCTGTTCACGAGATTTGCCAAGGTTTGGACAGGAATCGCTTGCCATGC
The DNA here is from genome assembly GCF_964187855.1 of Myxine glutinosa. Lineage (NCBI taxonomy): Eukaryota > Metazoa > Chordata > Myxini > Myxiniformes > Myxinidae > Myxine > Myxine glutinosa. The sequence goes on from NC_136261.1 coordinate 251,178,129, forward strand.
AGTGACAATAGCCTGCTGCAATTCACGCACAGAGGTCGGCTGCTGGTCCAAGTGGTCGATTTGACGCGTTAATTCTGCCCACAAGTTCTCTATCGGATTCATATCCGGGGACATGGCAGGCCACTCCATATGCTCTACACCACGGTCAGCAAGAAAGTGTTGGATCATGCGAGCATGATGAGGCCGTGCATTGTCATCTTGGAAGACAAAGTTTCCTCGAAAGGCTGCACGAGCAAATGGAAGCAATGTTTCTTCCAGAATGGCCCTGTACTTGAACTGGTTCAGGTTTCCATTCAGAACAACCAGGTCAGTTTTGCCCCCTGCATGAAAAGCAGCCCAAACGGTCACCCCACCACCTCCACCTTGGACTCTTGGCACTATACAATCTTTGTTGTAGGCTTCATGCACTTGTCTGCATACTCGGACGCGGCCATCTTGACGATAGACCAGAAATCTAGACTCGTCACTGAAGATCACATGATTCCAGTGTCCTGGCTGCCATTGACGGTGCTCTCTGGCCCACTGCAATCGGCGCTGGCGGTGTTGTCTGGTCATGCTTGGCTTTCTCAGGGGATGCCTGGCACGATAGCCTGCTTGAACCAGTCGTTGGTTGACTAGCGTTCTGGATACAGGCACATTTGTCAGTTGCTGCCACTCAGCCCTAAGCCGATTAGCTGACTTGGTATGGCCATTGCGGACTAACCGGTGCAGCTGGCGATCATCCCTCCTTGTGGTTCTGCGGGGACGTCCTGGCCTCGGTATTGGAGTAGGGACACCCCTCTGAGCATTTCGTTTCAGGATGTTTGACACCTGACCTTGAGTGATGCCATACTGCCAAGCAATAGCACGCTCTTTCATGCCGTAATTTCGTAAAGCCACCACTCCATGACAAACAGCATTGTCGAGTTGACGGACCATCTCCAGAGGAAGCGGCAATAACTTTTGGAGACGTGCAGCAGTTGTTTTCCACTAATACAGAACGCAACAACCCTTGTATACCCGACTGTGAAGCCAATCGTCAAATGCACCTGTCCGTACATTTTGCCATGCCACCTGTGATATAATCCTGTTGTTCTCTTCTTGCTGTGACAGACAATCAGTGACATAGTTCATTGAACAAATAAATCACCAAAGTGTAAAAGAAACTCACCAGATTGATATACTGAGTTAAGAAAGTAAACCCAAGTCAAGAAAAAAAAATATTCCATATTAAATGCCAAGTCTGTATATATATTGTTGCGGATATGAGATTGGCCTCCATCCATATCCGCTTGTAAATATTCCCCTATTTCCTCCATACTTCCCAACTATCCCCAATCCCCCATTCCCTAGTCCCATTTTCTGTAAACAACACTCTGTAGACCCGACCTCCCCCTATTTCCCCCATTAAATGTCGCATCCAGGTCCACCGCATCTCACGTAGACAACTATAGGACATCTTGCTAGTTATTCTTAGTCTATGTCAGTTAAGGACTCGTTTCCATTAATTCTGACTCTTCGTTGCACCAGAATGTGATTGTATGGCACCGTTAGGAAGTTTAGGACCTCCCAATACCTCCCCGCAGCTCTTCCTCATGGTACAACAACAACAACAACAACAGCGGCGGCGGCGGCGCGGGGAGTGTGCGTCCTCACTCCGGCTTGGTTGGTAGGGGGTGTTGGGAGGGCACCAAGCCTTTCCAACGAGCCGCCATCGACCATGTGCTCGACGGGGTTACCAAGTAGGGGCTCGCTGTCAGCTCCTCGTCAAGGGCGGAGCCCGGTAACCCCCGCACCCAATAGAAGCGGCGGACCGATCCCATCTGGGGCGGAGCCAACGAGCCGAGGGCGTGTCACTCCCCGCTGAGCATGCGCAGGAAGAGGGAGGTGACGTCAGATGCGCCCTCAGCTTGGAGAGAGAAGGACGCCACCTCCGAGCGCTGTGACACCTCCCCGCATCTCTGGACTGGACCGTGCTTGATTCTGTCCCTGAGCCAAGGTGCACCTTGTGCTATCGACTGCCTGTCCTTCCCTGCCATCAATCCCTGTGTAAGTCAGTCTTGTTCCGTTTGTCTGTGGTCTGTCTGGGATAGATAAGATTGTGTCTAAGTGCCTATCTCTTCTGTGTCTTTACCTCATTGCCTTGTAATCTACCCCTTTTCTCCCCCACTAATTATATCCTCCTCCGGAGGTCTTGAGAACTGTACCCCTTGCGTCGTTTCATTTATCCCAGTCGTTGTGTCCTTTCCTTCATTGATTTAGCGTAGCGCGATTTGGCCAACGTTCGAGTGGAATCGGGTGAGTTGGGGGTAATCGGGTAAACTGTGCGAACACGGCGGCCATTCCGCTCGGCCCATCATAACATCTTAAGCCGTGTCCGTAACAATATATACAAGTCTGTATATATACAAGTCTGTATATGCAACCAATCTTAGAATCACCTTGCTAATTATTTCCTATTCTATGTTTAATTAAGGCTCTGTATCCACTAGATTGACACTACATTGCATTAACAAATAAGGATAGCTCCCCTTCAATGATTCCATACCCCAGCAAACTCTCTCTCTCTCTGCAAAGCAGCTCAACAAGCATGGGGGGTGCGCGCCCTCTCAACTGGCCTGGGTTTGAAAGCGGCGTTCGCCGCCATTTTGAACATGTGCTCCATGCTCTGTTTGGACAAGAAGGGCGGGGTCGCCGAGAAGAGGCGTGACCGTGGCTCACCACGAGGGCGGAGCTGTTCAGCTCCATTGCCTAATAAGGCTACCAACAGAGCACGGGGGCGGGACCCAAACGGCCGAGGGCGTGTCACGACCCCGCTTAATATATGCGTTGGAGGATCGCGCAAGAAAAAAAGGGTTGAGACCAGCAGAGGCGACGAGCGCGCAGCAAAAAGAGATCGTGCCTTGCCTGCGAGGGGAAATCCCAGTATTATTCTCAGAGAGAGAGAGAGAGAGAGTCGTGGCGTCGACGCAACCACATTTGTTCCAGCGGTTGTCGGGTTCGCTCCAAACCAACGGCGCGAGGTCGGAACGTAACCTCGACGGCTGAACAAGCTGAACCGGCCACTTTTGCCAGCTGAACAGACCTTCTCCTGCCATTCCTGTCATCATTCCCGTGTGAATCTGTCTTTGTTTGTTCTGTCCTGGGTATAAGTAAGACTGTATAGATAGGGCTGCCCTGTGTATTTTTACATCCATCTATCTTTGTACAGCTTCGATCTTTCTTTTCCTCTGGTGTTTGTTATAATAAATGTGTGTTCCTTCTCCAAGCTTTGGTTTCGTCTTCATCCAGTTGCTTTAGTCTTTTCTTTCCATTGGTCTACATGGCACGATTAAAACCGCTATAATCGGGTTAGTCATTTTTAACGGCCTGGGTCGTGACTCGCTTCGCTCGGCGTGTCCATTACCGTCGTGACTCGGGTGGGGCTGTCTCCTCGCTGGTTGGGAGGTCACGGTAAGCAGGTATTCGGGGGGTCTTTTTTTGGATCTCTGTCCCGATTACCCTGGTCATGGCTGACCACCAGTGACATCACAGACCCTCAGGATCGGCGACGGCCAGTATAAGGGACAAGGGGTTAACCCTCCTTGGCAAGGGGAGCGCCGTCGTCCCAGATCCGCAACAATCTATACAGACTTGGCATTTAATATGGATTTTTTTTTTTTCTTGACTTGGGTTTCCTTTCTGAACTCAGTATATCAATCTGGTGAGTTTCTTTTACGCTTCGGTGATTTCTTTGTTAAAAGAACCATGTCACTGATTGTCTGTCGCAGCAAGAAGTCAATGACAGGATTATATCACAGGTGACATGACAAAATGTACGGACAGGTACTTTGACGATTGGCTTCACAATCGGGTATATAAGGGTTGTTGCGTTCTGTATTAGTGGAAAACAACTGCTGCACGTCTACAAAATTTATTGCCGCTTCCTCTGGAGATGGTCCGTCAACTCGACAATGCTGTTTATCATGGAGTGGTGGCTTTACGAAATTCCGGCATGAAACAGCGTGCTATTGCTAGGCAGTATGGCATCACTCAAGGTCAGATGTCAAAGATCCTGGAACGAAATGCTCAGAGGGGTATTCCTACTCCAATATCGAGGCCAGGACGTCCCCGCAGTGCCACAAGGAGGGATGATCGCCAGCGGCACCGGTTAGTCCACAATGGCCATACCAAGTCAGCTAATCGGCTTAGGGCTGAGTGGCAGCAACTGACAAATGTGCCTGTATCCAGAAGGCTAGTTAACCAACGACTGGTTCAAGCAGGCTATCGTGCCAGGCATCCCCTGAGAAAGCCACGCCTGACAAGACAACACCGCCAGCGCCGATTGCAGTGGGCCAGAGAGCACCGTCAATGGCGGCCAGGACACTGGAATCACGTGATCTTCAGTGACGAGTCTTGATTTCTGGTCTATCATCAAGATGCCCATGTCCGAGTGCACAGACAAGTGCAGGAAGCCTACAACGAAGATTGTATAGTGCCAAGAGACCAGGCTGGAGGTGGTGGGGTGACCGTTTGGGATGCTTTTCATGCAGGGGGAAAAACTGACCTGGTTGTTCTGAATGGAAACCTGAACCAGTTCAAGTACAGGGCCATTCTGGAAGAAACATTGCTTCCATTTGCTCGTGCAGCCTTTCGAGGAAACTTTGTCTTCCAAGATGACAATGCACGGCCTCATCGTGCTCGCATGATCCAACACTTTCTTGCTGACCGTGGTGTAGAGCATATGGAGTGGCCAGCCATGTCCCCGGATATGAATCCGATAGAGAACTTGTGGGCAGAATTAAGGCGTCAAATCGACAACTTGGACAAGCAGCCTGCCTCTGTGCGTGAATTGCAGCAGGCTATTGTCACTGCATGGCAAGCGATTCCTGTCCAAACCTTGGCAAATCTCGTGAACAGCATTCCTCAATGTGTACGTGCTCTCCTGAATGCTCGTGGGGGTTGCACGACGTACCGAAGTGTAATTTTACTGTCCGTAATCCCGGTCGTAATTTAACTTTTGTTAAAAAAATTTTTGGCTAATGTGCAAAATAAAGAAATACTTCTGGAAAACGTACAGAAGTTTAACACAGTACTGTCCATGAATTGAGTTCAATATCAGGTTACATCACTTTCAAGGATCAATTTATTTGCTTCGAAATGTCAAATGTGGTTTTTGTTTCTTTTAAAGGTCACATTAACAAAATCTAGAATAATTTCAACATAATTCCAATGAACTTTTGGTTCTAAGTCAACTTGAAAAGTAAGTTCACCCCCACAAAAAAAATATTCCATATTAAATGCCAAGTCTGTATATATATATATATATATATATATATATATATATATATATATATATATATATATATATATATATATACTCTATATATATATATATATATATATATATATATATATATATATATATATATATATATATATATATATATATATATATATATATATATATATATATATATATATATATATATATATCTCTATCTATATATATAAAGTAGAGTTGGCCTCTATCTATGATCTCTAAGATCTCGAGAACCCGTGGACGGATTTGCGAGCGGAAAGTACTGTTCGACTCGGGATGGTCCCAGGAATGTCACGGAGACATAAACATTTAAAAAATTTCGGGTTTTAAAATTAGCGTATTATTAGCACTAGCAGAAGAGAGAGGGATTCGAAGGGAGGGAGCGCAGCGCTTCTAGCGCTTCTGACTACATCACACCTTCTATATATATAAAGTAGAGTTGGCCTCTATCTATGATCTCTAAGATCTCGAGAACCCGTGGACGGATTTGCGAGCGGAAAGTACTGTTCGACTCGGGATGGTCCCAGGAATGTCACGGAGACATAAACATTTAAAAAATTTCGGGTTTTAAAATTAGCGTATTATTAGCACTAGCAGAAGAGAGAGGGATTCGAAGGGAGGGAGCGCAGCGCTTCTAGCGCTTCTGACTACAGCACACCTTCTATATATATAAAGTAGAGTTGGCCTCTATCTATGATCTCTAAGATCTCGAGAACCCGTGGACGGATTTGCGAGCGGAAAGTACTGTTCGACTCGGGATGGTCCCAGGAATGTCACGGAGACATAAACATTTAAAAAATTTCGGGTTTTAAAATTAGCGTATTATTAGCACTAGCAGAAGAGAGAGGGATTCGAAGGGAGGGAGCGCAGCGCTTCTAGCGCTTCTGACTACAGCACACCTTAAAATTAAAAAAACTTCGGGTCTACAATCTCTAAGATCTCGAGAACCCGTGGACGGATTTGCGAGCGGAAAGTACTGTTCGACTCGGGATGGTCCCAGGAATGTCACGGAGACATAAACATTTAAAAAATTTCGGGTTTTAAAATTAGCGTATTATTAGCACTAGCAGAAGAGAGAGGGATTCGAAGGGAGGGAGCGCAGCGCTTCTAGCGCTTCTGACTACAGCACACCTTAAAATTAAAAAAACTTCGGGTCTACAATCTCTAAGATCTCGAGAACCCGTGGACGGATTTGCGAGCGGAAAGTACTGTTCGACTCGGGATGGTCCCAGGAATGTCACGGAGACATAAACATTTAAAAAATTTCGGGTTTTAAAATTAGCGTAGCAGAAGCATTGCCGGCGCAGAAGCGGCAGAAGAGAGAGGGATTCGAAGGGAGGGAGCGCAGCGCTTCTAGCGCTTCTGACTACAGCACACCTTAAAATTAAAAAAACTTCGGGTTTTAAAATTAGTGTGTTACGCGTAATTAGCGCTAGCAGAAGAGGGAGGGAATCTAAGGGAGGGAGCGCAGTGCTCCCTCCAGCGCTTCTGTTAGCGTAATTAGCGTATTTCGGAACGTTAACCACAGACTAACGTCTACCGTCTACAACACCACTACCGTCTACCGGACCGCCTGCAACCCCACTTCCATTAACCAGCCCGCCGGCAACCCCACTACCGTCTACCAGGCCACCTACAACACCGGTAACAGGTGAGTTAACAATATTAACTTACAAAATATGTTAAGTGTTCAAGTTTTTGTAAATTTGCATCATTTAACAAGCCGCAATTTTACATTGTCAATTAAACCACCCAACCCCACTACCGTCTACTAGCCCGCCTACCAGTGTTCACAATAATCATAATTTTTAGAATTATGTATCCCGATAACGTCTGCCAGCCCGCATACACTCTCCACTACGCCCAGTTTTGACTTGCGCATTTTTTTTTTTACTACGCCGCTGAACTATTGTTGCTATAATCTCTGCTTAACTTAAGGCAGTTAAATTTAACATTTATGGTTATTGTTCACTTCAGATATGCCAAGAAAGAGGCCAGCTCTCGGACGCAATACGGCTGCCGCCAAAAGATTCCGTGCTGCGCGGGAAGCAGAACAGCCAGAGCAACGGCAAGTACGACTTGATGCAAATCGCCGTCGCAACGCCGCAGCTCTACAGACTTCACAAGCACGAGCCAGTGAGACCGTCGAGCAACACCGTCACTCCAATAGCATGGCCTTCACCTATGACCGCGGTAACCCAGTGAATTTTGCAAATGTTGGACAAATGAACGACAAGTGCAGGCATTGTGCAGCTATGAAGTTTAATGGAGAGACAAAAGGGGTGTGCTGCAGTGATGGCAAAGTCATCCTTACCCCTTACCCAGCCCTACCACCATTTCTCAATGAGCTCATCTCTGGTACAGATGCCACCAGCAGGCACTTCCTTGCCAACATCAGAAGGTACAATGGATCATTTGCGATGACAAGCTTTGGTCACAAAGACGCAGCAGTCCAGGGTTGGAACCCCAGCTTCCGCATTCAGGGCCAGGCCTTTCATCGCATTGGTTCCTTGCTACCACCTGAGGAGGGTCAGCCTAAGTTCCTACAAGTCTACTTCCTGGACTCTCATGCTGATGAACTGACAGCCAGGAACCACAGCAGCCTTAATCCACATATTCTTAGGAATCTTACCATCTGGTTTCATGACAACAATCACCTGATCCGACAACTCAAGACAGCTCATGATGTTCTTGCTGAGGGAAGCAACAATGAAGAGAGGCAGATCATCATCAGGGAGGACAAGAGGCCACACGGAGAGCATGCCCGTCGCTACAATGCCCAGTCAGCACCAGAAGTGGCCATCCTGATGGACAATGAGCCTACAAATCCCCGAGACATAGTCCTCAGGCTTCGAGATGGTGAACTCAAGAGGATCAGCGAGCTGCATGCATCCTATGATTCACTCCAGTACCCAATCATCTTCCCGTATGGCACAGACGGATACAGTGTGTATCTACAGGCCCGAACTGCTGCAGGACAGGATGGAGGGCGCAAGGTCAGCCAGCTTCAATACTACAGCTACCACCTCATGGTAAGCGAGGGCAACCACCTACTGCAAATGGGACGCCTCTTTCAGCAATTTCTGGTGGACATGTACTGCAAGATAGAAACTGAGAGATTGGGCTGGATCCGTCGTGAGCAGAAGACCTTGCGCGCTGATGACTATGTGAGCCTGCGTGACAGCCTGTTTGCTGGTGATGGAGATCCACACAATGTGGGACAAAGCGTTGTACTCCCAGCAACATACACTGGTGGCCCCCGCTGGATGCATGAAAAACAGAGCGATGCCATGGCCTATGTCCGCCGTTTTGGAAAGCCTGACTTCTTCATAACCATGACCACCAACCCCAAATGGACTGAAATTCAGGAAAACCTGCAGCCAGGACAAGAGGCACAAAACCGCCCTGACATCATAGCTCGGGTCTTTCGTCAAAAGCAAAAGAAGCTCATGGAACTACTCAAACGTGGAGCTTTCGGCAAGATGCAAGCCTTCCTGTACACCATTGAGTACCAGAAGCGTGGTCTCCCTCATGCACATATCCTTCTGTGGCTTGCTCCCGAGAGCAAGGTCAGACCTGATGACATTGACCTGGTGATCAGTGCTGAGATTCCCGACAAGGAGATAGATCCGGAACTGCACAAGATGGTCATGGCTCATATGATCCATGGCCCATGTGGACATCTCAATCAGAACAGTCCTTGCATGAGGGACCGCAAGTGCGCCAAGGATTTTCCAAAGCCATTCTTGCAGAGCACAGAGCAAGGAAATGACTGCTACCCCAAGTATCGGCGTCTCAAGCCAGAGGATGGTGGTCACATTGGGGAGATCAACATGCACCAGCTGGGAAGACAATTGGAGCAAGTGGTCAGCAACCAGTGGGTGGTACCATACAACCCATTCCTCCTCCGCCAATTCAACAGCCACATCAATGTTGAGATATGCTCCAGCATTAGTAGCATCAAGTACATAACCAAGTATGTGACCAAGGGGACTGACCAGGCTGTCTTTCAACTGCAGCGCATCGGGGCTGGAGACTGTCCAGTGGACGAAGTCACTCAGTTCCAGAATGCTCGCTATGTGGGTAGCAGTGAGGCAGTATGGAGGATCCTGGAGCACCCCATATCTCAGCACTTTCCCCCTGTTGTGGGACTTGCCGTGCACCTAGAGAATGGTCAGAGAGTCTACTTTAATGCTGAAAATGCCCTGGAAAGGGCACAGAGACCACCGCCAGCCACCACACTCACTGCTTTCTTTGATCTCTGCAGCCATGATGATTTCGCCAAGACACTCAAGTACCATGAGGTGCCACAGTACTACACCTGGGATAAGTCAAGCAAGAAGTGGACCAGGCGCAAGCAAGGAGGCGTGGTTGTTAGAGGAGATTTTACTGTCCACGAAGTTTCAGCTATTGGCCGCATGTACAGCATCAGTCCACGGCAAGGCGACTGCTACTACGTTCGCCTCCTTCTGACTGACATATGTGGTCCCACTTCCTTCAATGCCCTGAGAAGTGTAGATGGTCAAGAATTGTCCTTCCGTGAAGCATGCCTGGCAAGAGGACTCTTGGAAAATGACCAGCATCTTCACCTTGCTATGGAGGAAGCAGGAATCAGCCAGTCAGCATCAAACCTCAGGAGCCTATTGGCCATCATTCTCACCAGCTGCTTCCCCAGCAATCCACGTGCACTCTGGGAGGACTTTCGTAACCTGCTATCCGAAGACTACCTATTCCAGCACCGTCGCCATATTGGTAATGTTGCGGCTTGCTACAATGATGAGGTTTACAACCTGGCACTCTGCGCACTTGAGGACAAGGTGTTGCTGATGGGTGGCAGTGTTCTCAGTTCGTATGACTTCCCAATACCACAGAGGGGCACAGATGAGAGGCTCGCAAGGGAGTACTTCAGAGAGGTAGATTATGACCAAGATCAGTTGACAATTCAGGCCAATGATCTCCTTGAACAGCTGACTGATGACCAGCGTGATGTCTACAATGCAGTCCTTCAACTGGTCGAACAAGGTAGCGTCAACAGTGGCATGAGGCACAGTAACATAATCTTCTTGGATGCGCCAGGTGGCACAGGCAAGAGTTTCGTCATCAATGCCATCCTCAAACATATCCGATCCCAAGGAAAGATCGCCCTTGCAACTGCATCCAGTGGCATTGCTGCAACACTGCTCCAGGGTGGGCGGACACTACACAGCACATTCAAAATTCCACTTGACGCCCACACCAAGGAGCAAGCAACATGTGGCATCAAGCGTGGCACAGCCTTGGCCAGGGTCATAAACGATGCAGCTGTCATCATTGTGGACGAAGCACCAATGACCCACAAATCAGCGTATGAAGCTGTAGACCGCACTTTACAGGACATAACAGGCGTGCACAGACCCATGGGAGGCATACCCACGCTGCTCTGTGGAGATTTCCGCCAGATCTTGCCTGTGGTCAAGAGGGGCACAAGGGCCAACATTGTGAATGCCAGTCTAAAAACTTCCGACCTCTGGCGTCATGTGACTGTCAAACACCTAACAAGGAACATGCGAACGCATTTGTCTGGGGATCAAGGGGCAGCTGACTTTTCCAAAATGCTCCTGGAAGTTGGCAATGGACAGATCCCATTAACAGCTGCACCAGACACCATCACAATCCCTACTGGGCTGGGGAAGGTTGTGAAGACATTGGAGGAGCTCAAGGCTGATGTGTACCCATGTTTGGTTGCCAATGCTCACAATCATGAGTGGCTGGCTGAGCGAGCAATTCTCTCTCCTCTGAACACCAATGTGAGTAAGCTCAATACCTGGCTCATGTCTGAGTTTCCTGGTGAGGAGAGAAGGTACAAGTCTGTTGACAGTGCCATCTGTGATGATGAGGCAGTCACCTACCCCGTTGAACTGCTCAACTCCATTGAGCTGTCAGGAATGCCGCCACACATTCTGATTCTCAAGATCGGTGTCCCAATCATGATACTCCGAAACATGGAGCCACCAAAGACCACCAATGGCACTCGCTGCTTTGTCACCCGCCTTCATGCCAATGTTAT